>NW_015386368.1:170868-175868 GCF_001527695.2 Protobothrops mucrosquamatus | reverse complement strand
AACTTTCCCGACTATCAAGTGTTATTTAAAGGCCTAAATTTTGCATCACATACATCTAATACATCTGTTTTCTGTACCAGTCCTACTCTGGAATGTCTCCTCGTGTTCTTTACACCTCTTGGTATGATAAGATTTTCCAATTTTATTTGGAGGGGGGGGAATAGGTTGGAATATGAACAATTCAGGAGTTGCCACTCCACTATTACTTCTAGCACAGTGATGGCGAACCTTTTAGAGACCGAGTGCCCAAACTGCAACCCAAAACCCACTTATGCATCGTCGGGTGCCGGGTGGGTGTGGCCCATTGGCTGGGTGTGGCCAATTGAGGGGTGTGGCCCATTGGCTGCGTGTGGCTACGGTGGTAACGGCAGACTGGGTGGGACTAAAAAGTTCAATCAATTGATTCCAACTTTGCAAGATCTTTTTTCTCCCGCGAGAAGTTGAAATTGACTGATTGATTGAACCTTTTTTTTTTGCACACGGCGGCGGAGGCCTAAAGCAAAAAGGTTTTATAAAACCCAGCTGAAGGCCTAGGACTGGGGCGACGGTGCACGTGCCCACAGAGAGGGCTCTGAGTGCCGCCTCTGGCACCCGTGCCATAGGTTCGCCACCACTGTTCTAGCATATGGTATGCTTTTCTCACAATTGCTATTGGGACTGTCTGGAAGCAAAAATTCATATCACACACACACACACACACACACANGACTCGTGGACTTCAACTCCCAGAATTCCTGAGCCAGCATGAGGGAAACTTTGGCCCCTTGATGACTTCTGGACTTCAACTCCCAGAATTCCTGAGCCAGCATGAGGGAAACTTTGGCCCCTTCATGACTCGTGGACTTCAACTCCCAGAATTCCTGAGCCAGCATGAGGGAAACTTTGGCCCCTTCATGACTCGTAGACTTCAACTCCCAGAATTCCTGAGCCTCTCCCTTTCCCCTCAGCGTGGCTGGCTCAGGAATTCTGGGAGTTGAAGTCCACGAGTCACAAAAGAGCCAAGGTTGCCTACCCCTGAACTAGAAAGTCAACAAAACAAAACAGGATGTAGAGGCTACCTGGAACAAAAGGAAAAGAATCTTATTAGTGCCAAAGAAATATGTGGACTTACACTAATGGGAAGTATGAAAGAAGATGCCCTTAGAATGATTGCTGCCGAAAGGAGACGAGACAGATTGTATGGTGTGTGGAGACAGAGAAAAAGCAGCAGAAGAGCACAATCAAAGAGAACAAGGAAACGTTAAAAGCTAAAAGAGGAAGAGAAAATGAAGAGCTGTTTAGATTGGGGGGGTGGGAGAAATCTGAGAAACCAAAGTGGCTAGCAAGGAGCTTTCAACACAATGAAAGCAATGCCATTTAGAATCCTAGCCTTATCTGTTAACCAGGTTATCGCCAATAAAGGCTCAGAGGATTATTCAAACAGCCCTCTCTGTTTTCTTGCAAGCCCTGGGTGAGAATCCTCATTGTTCTCCACAAGCCCTGGTGACAAAAAGTCTCTAATGCGGTCTTAACTGGAATGATTTTAACCAAACAGCAATGCAATATTACGACATCCTAGAAAAATAAGTCTTACTGAAACAGTGCAGCACGAAGCTAACACAGGACGAGCGGATTATAGTTTTCTCCTAGTATTATACCAGACATGTCAAACACAAGGCCCCGGGGGCCGGATGCGGCCCGCGAAGTGGTTTCATGTGGCCTGCGAAGCCATCCTGGAAACAGTGAGGGAACGGCCCCCGCTGCCTTGGCCCTGGTCCAGGCCGGTCGGGAGCCAATGTACAATTTTGTGGTGGCCATCTATGTTGAAATGCATTCAGTCTTAGTGCCACAAGGCCGTCTGGAAACAGCGAGGAACCGGCCCCTGCCGCGTCGGCCCTGTCCCCTGCGTGCATGCTGGGGAGGGGTCACCCTTTGTGAGGAATGAAGAAATGGACCATGCCTTGGCGCTTGCCCTGGTCCCACCCCCTTCTGCCAGAGACCCCCAGATCTGTCCCACTCCTGCCCAGGCCCCCACAGGCCCCCTTGACGCGAACGATGTAGAGCTGGCCATGCCCACCCAGTACGCAACACCCACTCCATCCACACCCACCCAGTAGGTTGCACCCATCCTGGCCATACACACCCGGCCCCCCGAGGGCAACCGCAATGCCGATGCGGCCCTCAATGAAATTGAGTTTGACACCCCGGTATTATACATTTCCTTCCCAGCCGAAGGAAATAAATGCCTCGGGAAACAGACTCACGCTATGCGGGCGAGACGGCTTTTCAGTAGTAATCGATCTCCTTAAGCTGGTGGGTCTCATCAAGAACAAAACCAGTGCTAGAACCAGCCAGCCCACCATCATCATGGTGACGCCGAAGTCATTGTCAGCAGAGGGATTCGGTCCCGGCACTAGAAAAAAACATGACCAGACGAAAGAAAGAGAGGGCAGAATTAACTTCGGACAGGTCCACACATTTATCAGCAAGGAAACTTAAGTCGGGGCAGGGCAGAGTTGTGAATCAGGCAGGGTTGTGCTTGTCTGTCTAGACTACCTGGTGGTGCTAAGAGGCGTTGAACCTCAGCAACTGGATAACTTAACTCCTTGTCCTAAGAGAAGTCATGCCAACGCTGCCTAATCAGGATTCCGTGTCTGCCTGGGATGACGGTGGAATAGTCCCAGTTGTTATCAGCCACAAATCAGCAGATCACATGTTGGTTTACATATTCTATTCTGTTGGTCTGTCCTGAAGGTGGTTAGTGCGATTCTGTTGTTACAGACAGGCTGCTCCCTCCATTGATGTCACTCTGGGAGCTGGAACAAGCTCCTGCTTTGGTTTCCACCCTAATTTGTGCCTACGTTTCTGAATATCCACGGTCCAGGTATCTCCCAAACTGCATTTTCTGATTAATTTTGTTCTCCAGGGAGATTAGAGAGACATGACTTGCTCTGAGAATGCTATCAGCAGGGACCCCGTTGTCAAGACCGCCCAGCCAGGCTTTTCCCTACGGTGGACCAACCCAAATGTTCAAATCACGCAATCCTGGTTATGCATCCAAAGAACAGCGAACCCATGGCTTGTTAAAGGATCGTTTGGGGACGAGTCATATTCTAATCTTGAAGGACAGCAACTCAGATTGTCTGCAGTTATGATCCCTGAAGTTCAATCCTATGATGATTTGCTATAACCCTCATTAAAGTGACTAGTATGGGAGAGAAGCCAACAAAAAAATAGTAGTAAGAGGCACTGAGGTGTAGAATATGGACTCACCCAAAGCAGCTAACGCTATCGCTCTCAGGGGCTTCTTCCCTGTCTCAGAGTTAAGAACGTAGACTAGGCCTATTTTTGTTGCTCTTCTCTGCACTCTTTCTAGAGTCTCAAATCTTTTTTTTTTTACATCATGGTGACAAAGGTGGTTAAGATTTCCCCATAAGTAAAAAAAAAAAAATCTGAGACAGATTAATTCTTAATGCCAAAAAACAATGACGTTGCAAAGTCAGCATTCGGTTTCCCCGACAGCCAGCCACGCAGAATAACACACACACACACACACAAATGTGGAGTGTAACCTTAGCAATGCATTTAATGTCATCCCAGACATTACGTCCAACATTCCAGCTGGCCTTAATAACAGTCTGACTCTACGCGCCTCCTGGCTGAGGAATTCTGAGAGTTGAAGTCCACCCATCTAAAGCTTGCCAAGGTTGAGACACAGGGCTCTAAAGAACTGGAAGGGATCTGACATAACCATTTGGAGACTTCCATCCCTCACGAATTCGTGACTTCTCCTAATCCTTCTTTCTCTCGATTTCTCAGCTACTATTTATTCTCCTGTCAAAAGAACCAAAAGAAGCTCATCACGTGTCTTTGTCTTTAATCTCACCTAATCCTGAAAGCCAGCTCTGCGTAATTTTCCTTGTTCAAATATATATATATATATAAAAATCCATAGGTCCTTTACAATTCAAAAAGTCTTCCCAGTATATTCTTTCACTCCTCACTGTGGATATTCCTGAGGGACATTGGCAGAGTATAACCTTAAATCAGGATATCCCCAACCTGATGAGTGGCTGGTTGGGAGGAACGCAGTAACCGAATCTTAGTCACAATCCAAACTCAGACTGAGATGATGAATCACTCTTTGGGCGTCTTTTCCACTTCACCTTGGTTGACTTTCAACTGAGCATCTATAAATCTCAAAGGACTTACAATCCCATCTAGCAAACTTGACAGGCTCTTGGCTTCCATACCTGCCTTCCGCTAGCTCCATCTTCCCCAACTATGGCTGTCAATTATAGTTGCAATCCCAACGAATCGCTGGAAGTGATGAGCTTGGCTTGGGGAAAGCTGAGCTAGGTTGTCAATAGGATATCTTATATGAATGTATAAACAACACGGCCTTTTCTGAATTCCAGCATCACGCCCAACCATTCACCATGGCATTCCAAATTGGCAGCCCCAGATTGTATATGTCTAGTTTAATGAAGAGAAGGACGAGGGGGGACATGAGAGCAGTCTTCCAATATCTCAGGGGCTGCCCCAAAGAAGAGGGAGTCAAGCTATTTTCCAAGGCGCCTGAAGGCAGGACGAGAAGCAACGGATGGAAACTAACCAAGGAGAGAAGCAACCTAGAACTAAGGAGAAACTTCCTGACAGTTAGAACAATTAACCAGTGGAACAACCTGCCTCCAGAAGCGGTGAATGCTCCAACACTGGAAGTTTTAAAGAAGAGACTGGGCAGCCATTTGTCCGAAATGGTATAGGGTTACCTGCCTGAGCAGGGGGTTGGACTAGATGACCTCCAAGGTCTCTTCCAACTTTATTATTATTATTATTATTATTATTATTATTATTATTATTATTATTGGCCGGTGGATGCATGTCCAAATAAAAGAAAGGTTACAATTATTATTTTTTAATTATTTATCTTACCGTAAGGATCCTAAACGGCTTAAAAGCAAGGCAACTTATTTTTAAATCTTCGTAATAACTTTCCCCCTCGCCGATCAACCAAATTT
>NW_015386368.1:108748-170768 GCF_001527695.2 Protobothrops mucrosquamatus | reverse complement strand
GCCTCCAGAAGCGGTGAATGCTCCAACACTGGAAGTTTTTAAGAAGAGACTGGACAGCCATTTGTCCGAAATGGTATAGGGTTTCCTGCCTGAGCAGGGGGTTGGACTAGATGACCTTCAAGGTCCCTTCCAACTTTACTATTATTATTATTATTAAGATGCTATTATATGCTAAAAACGTCAATGTATTTTCCCCCCCAGTTCAGATTAAATCATAACTAATAAGAGGATGCCTGTGTTAATCAGAACAGAGGCAAGACAAAAGGTGGCATGTGCAGATTAACTTATTTTGGCTTACACTGGCTAGCGTAATGTATTAGTTCTTCATCATGTTTCACATTGTAACCATCTATTCGTAGTAAATATTCTGGCCTTCCAAGTACTTACGTTCCTGAAGACATTCTGTATCCGTGCAATAGGACTGAGATTGCCGTAACTGAAATGAAGACAAGGACACGAATTTAATTAGATTTCACCAGCTTTGAAGCTTGCTGGACAATCTCCAAAGATTAAAATACCCTGGAAAATTAAATGTACACAAGAAATCCATTTCTGCCATCAGTCATAATTGCCTGCCCTGTGGAAAAACGTGGCTTGTGCATCTTATTCCATAAGTTCCTACGAACTGTAGGAATATCTACAGAAATGTAGATATTCATCAGAATTTCTCACTATTCACAGCAGAGCCAATAAAAAATTTCGGAGAAAATCTGACATTGGCCAATAAAGTTCAACGCCACCATAAATTGCCCTCTGTAACTATGCAAGTTTATTACTATATATAATTGGAAATTTTAGGAACACTAAATGATGCTATCATTATATGTGTTTCCTAAAACTCTTGACACTGATTCTGTTCTAGGGGAAAATAGGACCTATACACAGCATACTCATTTGCCTTCCAAATCCTGGACTGCTTTACAGTACTCATAATAATAATAATCTTTATTGATTAGCCCGTGGGCCATTATATCAAGGTGCAGCGTTCCAAACACATGTTATACTAAAATGCAGTAAAAACAATTTAGAATGGAACTGGTTAAAGTATAATTTTAGAATGAAACAGAAATAAAATACAATTTAAAATGAAATTGGGATAAAATTCATTTTTAAAATGAAACTAGAATCAAATACGGCAATTTAAGATGTAGATAGATAAAATACGATCAAACTGAAGGCAGGACAAGAAGCAACGGATGGAAACTAATCTAGGAGAGAAGCAACCTAGAACTAAGGAGAAACTTCCTGACAGTGGGAACAATTAACCAGTGGAACAACCTGCCTCCAGAAACGGTGAATGCTCCAACACTGGAGGTTTTTAAGAAGAGACTGGACAGCCATTTGTCTGAAATGGTATTATATCCCTAGGAATGGAGCCTGACTTTTTATTGCTTCTAATGAGTCTATAAACAGACTTCTACCTTACTGTGTGGGTGTTTTTTTTCCTTTTAAACCAAAGAGGGCAATATTAACATAAATGTAAGCTGATGGAAAGCCATATGGCTGCGTTAGTAGCTCTTAGAGAGCTCCTTTCATTTATTAGACTCTTGATTCTTAATTCCATCATCACGACCGTCGGGCAGAATCCCAATTGTGCTCTTGGGAATTAGCCAGCCGAAATTAAATCAAGGCAAGACACGGCGACTATACATTAAGATCGGAGACGGTGGCCCCGTCTTTTGAAAGAGCAGCAGCGTCACTTGGAAAAGTCCTTAGTAAACCTCATGAAACGAGTTTTTTTTTTAATAGAGTCTTAGTGTAAAAGATATCCTTTCCAGAGGAAAAACTCGCCATATTCAGAATTCTACAGATCAGAATCATTTATGTACTTGCATTCTTATCTTTGGAGAATATCCAAGGGTTTTCCAAGAATTTTGAAGTTTAGGATAGCAGAGATTGAAAACAGATTGTCTTTAAGGGTAAGGAATTTTTTGCTTTTTCTGTTAGACTATGGAGCTGAGCATTAACAACCTGCCTCCAGAAGCGGTGAATGCTCCAACACTGGAAGTTTCTAAGAAGAGACTGGACAGCCATTTGTCTGAAATGGTATAGGGTTTCCTGCCTGAGCAGAGGGTTGGACTAGATGACCTCCAACGTCCCTTCCAATTCTGTTATTATTATTATTATGGATCATCGTACAGTCAGCCAGATGTTCAGACTGGATTTGGCATTTTGTCTACCTATTGAGTCCTTACCCAGGACCTGGGATAGGCAGATGTGGATGTTTGATGGTATTACACATATCGTCGCAGGATGGAAGCAGTTCCTAGTAAGGCCGCCTTTTGCAATTGACTAATAGCGAATTTGTCAATGCCGATGATGGTGTTCAAGTGGTGCTCCAGTTGTTTTGGGATTGCACCCAAGGTGCCTATTACTATTGGTACTACCCTTGCTTGCCTTTGCCACAGTCTTTCTATTTCTATTTGTAGGTCTCTGTATTTTGTTATCTTCTCCAGTTCTTTCTCGTCTCCAGGCACTGCCACGTCCACTATCCAGACTTTTTTGTCTTTCTTATCGACAATTGTTAAGTCCGGGGTGTTATGTGGCAGGTGCTTTGTCTGTTTGAATTCTGAAGTCCCAGAGCAGTTTAACTTTATCATTTTCTATGACTTTCTCTATTTTATGATCCCACCAGTTCTTGCTTACGGGCAAATGATATTTCTTGCAGATCTTCCAATGCACCATTGTTGCTACTTTGTCATGCCGCTGCTTGTAGTCAGTCTGTGCGATCTTCTTGCAGCAGCTTACCAGGTGGTCCACTGTTTCTTCAGCTTCTTTGCATAGGCAGCACTTACTGTCAATTTTGACTTTGTATGCATTTGTCCTTAAGGCTTGGTCTTGTGAAGCCAGAATTAGTTCTTCGGTCTCTTTCTTCAATTTTCATTATTATTGTTATTGTTGTTATTGTTGTGTTGTCGGTCTCTTTCTTCAATTTTCATTATTATTGTTATTGTTGTTGTTATTATTATTATTATTATTATTATTATTATTATTATTATTATTATTATTATTATTATTATTATTATTATTATTATTAGGAGGAGTTCGGCTGCAGACAATTACTCTTTGCACCCAGAGAGAGAAATATCTGCCTCTACCCAGGATTGAACTTGCGGCCTCCTGATTGTGAGGCGAGAGCACCACCTCTAGGCCACCATGCCAACTTCATCAAGGTAAGGAATATCACCTTAAAAAAAAAAATTCAGTTGCAAAGTTGAAATAACAAACCTGTAAGCAGGATTTCAGCTCAGGGGCTCCCCCTGGTGGACTTGGGTCATCCTCGAGGCACATACAACTTAACAACAATTCATTTAGTGACCGTTCGAAGTTACAACGGCACCGAAGTGACCTAGGACCGTTTTTCACACTTACGACCGTTTGCAGCATCCCTCCCATGGCCACGTGATCAAAATTCAGACGCTTGGCCATCGACTCGCATTTATGACGGTGGCAGTGTTCCCCCGGGGTCGTGTTGATCCCCTTTTGTGACCTTCTGACAAGCAAAGTCAAGGGGGAGGCCATGTTGCTAACTTAACAACTGCAGTGATTCACGTTAACAACTGTGGCAAGGAAGGTCGTAAAATGAGGCAAAACTTGCTTAACAAATGTCTCACTTAACAACGGAAATGTTGGGCTCCGCTGTGGTCCTAACTTGAGGACTAGCTGCATAGTAATGTAGAGTAACAGCTACCCAAGAAACTGCCAGCGTGAAGCTACTCATGTGTAGGGATCTCAAATCCGGATCTAAGAATAGTTTGATACAATAACTTTAGGAAATGAACAAGGAACACATACTCGTTTTGTGCTGGGAAAAATAAAAACATCAGTGTGAACTTCCCAGCAATTTCCGTAGAACAATACAGAATTGTTCATTCTCTCTCTCGATAGATAGATAGATAGATAGATAGATAGATAGATAGATAGATGATAGATAAAATGGTTTTGAAGATACGAGTCTCAGGTATATTCATATTCAAAAACTAAAACACAGATCACTGAGACTAAAAATTTATTAAAAACTTAGCTTTTGTCAGCAGACGCTGTTAGGAGACGCTGACGAAAGCTAAGTTTTTAATATATAGATATAGATAGATAGATAGATAGATAGATAGATAGTTAGATAGTTAGAGATAGATAGAGAGAGAGAGAGAGAGAGGGGGAGAGAGAGAGAGAGAGAGAGATTTTATTAGTTTTATAGGGTTTGGAATAAGATGGGGTCGGGATTAGGGTTAGGATTTGGGTTAGGGTTGAGGTTGGGGTTTATCCAAATAACATTTCCAATATTTAGCAAACAGCATAATGTCTGGGTACATGTATTTAACTAACAATAATAGATGTAGTTAATTACCATAAACAATATGTTAATTCATCACTCAATAGCCTTCTTGCTAATATATGTTCAAAATTACATGTCTCATTCCTTTCTCTGACTCGTCTTTCTAGCCATTGATGGAAATGATCCCATGTTCTAAAGTACACCGAGTCTTCTTTCTCTTTAATCTTTAAAGTCCATCTGTCCCATTTTTCATTATATTGATGCCACTTGAGTAATTGTGGATTAGGGTAATGATAAAAAGTCTGCCTGTGGATGACAAGACAGGAGAATTGCTAGGAGGGGGGAAACAAATACCAATAAAGGAGAATATTCGTCGCTCAGGATTGAAACGAGGGGTTCTTGGTGCTCTCTGAGCTTGCTTGTTTTCTTACAGACGTTTCATTACCCGACTAGGTAACATCATCAGTGCTTGTTGAAAATTAAATCTCAAGGATTCTTGGTGGCTGTCGCAGCTCTTAGACAGAACATATAACTCCTACAGTAACACCACATTCTGTTGTGCGGACTTTTGCTTGGCTGTCCCAAAAATACTAATACGATCAAAGATTACCAAATTTTTTTTCATTATTTTGTGTGATTTATGAAAGTCCATTTCTATCTTCCGGTAATTTTTTTTCAGCATGTGGAAAGAGGGCATAAAAATTGAGAAGACCCTCCACAAAGCAACAGTTGGAAACTAAGCAAGGAGAGAAGCAACCTGGAACTAAGGAGAAATTTCCTGACAGTGAGAACAAATAACCAGTGGAACTCCTTGCCTCCAGAAGTTGTGAATGCTCCAACACTGGAAGTTTTAAACAAGAGATTGGACAACATTTCTCTGAAATGGTATAGGGTTTCCTGCCTGAGCAGGGGGTTGGACCAGATGACCTCCAAGATCCCTTCCAACTCTTGTTATTCTGTAAAATACGCAAGTTATCCCAGAAGAAAAATACAATCCTCACTTCTGCATACACCAGCTACAGAGATTGCAGCCCCTGGATTTTCTTTAAATCATATCCAACCTGTTAGGATACTAGGACTCCTGAAAATGATGGAAGATGTTTACGAACAATTGTCCCAGGTGTAGGAACGAGACAGTTATAGCAAGCAAAGGAGAAGTCCCTTTAATCCCCGAAGCGTAACTACTACAGCTGACATGAAAAGTCTCACTGCTTCATTTCACTTTTCAAAAGTTTCATATAACATTTCAGGAACTAGTTAAGACCACTGTAGCAGAACAGCTCAGCTGCAAAAGGCTGGTGGACTCAAATCTCCTGCCCTAAAAAATAATAATAAATCTCTTCGCACCCTAAACTTGTTTCCTACTTTGGAAGGTAGGAGTAGTTGCTTGGTGCACCCCGCTACCTTCCAGAAGTGTCTCAACTGACATTTGCCTTCCTAATCTCGGCGTGTAAAAGGGTGTCATACTGTGGGCTGCCTTTCTGGAGATCAAATGGAACGGTTTCTATAATGCAAACTCCTAGCTAAGCAGTGTATAGATATGAGGATTATTATTATTATTATTATTATTATTATTATTATTATTATATTGATCATCGCCCAGTCAGCCAGATGTTCAGACTGGATTTGGCATTTTTGTCTACCTATCGAGTCCTTCCCAAGGACCTGGGATAGGCAGATGTGGATGTTTGATGGTATTACAGATATCGTCGTAGGATGGAAGCAGTTCCTAGTAAGGCGGCCTTTTGCCATTGACTGATGGCGAATTTGTCAGTGCCGATGATGGTGTCCAAGTGGTGCTCCAGTTGTTTTGGGATTGCACCCAAGGCGCCTATTACTATTGGTACTACCCTTGCTTGCCTTTGCCACAGTCTTTCTATTTCTATTTGTAGGTCTTTGTATTTTGTTATCTTCTCCAGTTCTTTCTCGTCTATTCTGCTGTCTCCAGGCACTGCCACGTTCACTATCCAGACTTTTTCGTCTTTCTTATCGACAATTGTTAAGTCCGGGGTGTTATGTGGCAGGCGCTTGTCTGTTTGAATTCTGAAGTCCCAGAGCAGTTTAACTTTATCATTTTCTATGACTTTCTCTATTTTATGATCCCACCAGTTCTTCCTTACGGGCAAATGACATTTCTTGCAGATCTTGCAATGCACCATTGTTGCTACTTTGTCATGTCGCTGCTCATAGTCAGTCTGTGCGATCTTCTTGCAGCAGCTTACCAGGTGGTCCACTGTTTCTTCAGCTTCTTTGCATAGGCGGCACTTACTGTCTGTTGCTGTCTTCTCAATTTTGACTTTGTATGCATTTGTCCTTAAGGCTTGGTCTTGTGCAGCCAGAATTAGTCCCTCGGTTTCTTTCTTCAATTATTATTATTATTATTATTATTATTATTATTATTATTATTATTATTATTATTATTATTATTATTATTATTATTATTATTGTTGTTGTTGTTGTTGTTGTTGTTTTTGTTGTTGTTGTTATTATTTCAGGATGCTCATAATATAAGCCCCACCCCAAAAATAAGCCCCAGTTAAGATCATCAGCCAGATGGACGCATTTAGTACCGTATTTTCCAGAATATAAGCCTAACCAGAAAATAAGCCCTAATGTGTCTTTTGCAGCAAGAATTAATATAAGACCCGGTCTTATTTTTGGGAAAACACGATATATAGAACTAGCACAGGTGAATGTCTATTTATCTGTCTATCCCTCCTTTCCTTCATCTGTGTGGGAAGGTGGGAGGGGTCTCCAGAACATATTGCCATTTGCATTTTACTCCATGGTGTGGGAAATCCAAGCGGGGCCTGCCCTTAAAAACGTGCAGATTTGATCTGAAGACTCTTCAAAGCAGCCAACTCCAAAGAACGAGAACATCGTCTCCCAGATGATCCTTACCAGATCGATCAACCTCCTCATGGCGTGCTCATGCGCGCAAATACACTCACAGGGGTCGAAGCCGCCTTCCGCCATGTTAGGGATGGACCTGGAGCGTTAATGGACCCTAGAGAGAAACAAAATTGGCTGTGTTTATTTATTTATATTTATTTTTATTCGTTCATGTATTTACATCCCGCCTGTCTTGTTTTCACAAATAACTCAAGACGGCAAACATATCCAAAACACTTTTCTCTTATTTTTTCCCCCATGACCACAACTTTGTGAGGTGGGGTGGGCTGAGAGAGAATGACTGGCCCAAGGTCACCCAGCTGGCTTTCAGGCTTAAGGTGGGACTAGAACTTACCGTCTCCTGGTGATTGGCCCAAAGTTACACAGCTGGTCTTCAGTCTTAAGGTGGAACTAGAACTCACCGTCTCCTGGCGATTAGCCCAAAGATACACAGCTGGTTTTCAGGCTTAAGGAGAGACTAGAACTCGCCGTCTCCTGGTGATTAGCCCAAAGTTACACAGCTGGTTTTTAGGCTTAAGGTGGGACTAGAACTCACCGTCTCCTGGTGATTAGCCCAAAGTTACACAGCTGGTCTTCAGTCTTAAGGTGGGACTAGAACTCACCGTCTCCTGGTGATTAGCCCAAAGTCGCCCAGCTGGCTTTCATGCCTAAAGTGGGACAACTAACAGTCCCTTGCTTTCTAGTCTAGTGCCTTAACCACTAGTCCAAACTGTCTCTCTGGCTGCCCCACTTGCACACGGTGCGTATGGGTGGTGTAAAGCATTAAAGATCAGCCACAAAACCCACACACCACCCCATGGCAGTGACAAAATACAATAATACAAGTCCTTCGATCGTCTCGGAATCAACCTGGGGTCCCCAAACCTACTGACAGAACCACGTCGTCAAGGATTTCAAAAAAGGAAGGAGGGAGTCAACCTTATTTCCGAAGGAACGATGTTCCAAAGGGTTAGGCTTAGCCACTGCAGAGCAGGCCGGGATACAAATAAATAAAATGCAAATAAAATCTGTATTTTATTCCTGTAATCTGTAGTTTGTCCATGGGGGGTTTGCTAAGGAGTAGCCAGTGCCTGATTTTACACCTGTAACGGAGGCTTCCACAAGATATTAGAAAAAGTGCAGGCAAACCACGTGCCTTTATAAAAACCATAAAAGAACACAACGTTAACTTTCAGGATGTAGCTATTTAAGGACTCGAAATCCTACTTTAGATGCAAACAAACAACCAAATCCTCGCTCTTTACCGGCCGTTTCCTGCCACACCTGTTTAACTAGTATAAAACAAAGGCATTAAGGTAAATACAAAACGGAACGTGGCCATTTTCATTGTGCAATAATTAATCGCACGCATCGTTATGCCATCCGAAGTTTCCCCCAGCTAATTCTTAAGTTGCACAAGTCATTTTGTGCCGAACGCTATTACGAGGTAGTCCTTGATTTGCAACCGTTCATTTAACGACTGTTTGGAGTTAGAGCAACACTGAAAAAAACGACTTTATGACCGTTTTGCAGACATGACCCTTGCAGCATCCCCCGCGGTCGCGGGATCAAACTCCGGGCGCTTGGCCACGGGTTCATATTTATGACGGTCGCACCCTCTTGAGGTCACGTTGATTCCCCCTTTTGCGACCTTCTGACGGGGCAGAAGTCCATGGGGGGAAGCCATATTTACTTAACAACCCAACTGCAGGGATTCCCTTAACAATTGTGGCAAGGAAGGTCGTAAAATGAGACGAAACCCAGTGGTGGGATTCAAATAGGTGAACAACCGGTTCCCTGTGTGTATTTACCGGGTTTTTTTGCCAAAGTGGTGCGAACCGGCTGAATCCCACCACTGGACGAAACTGCCTTAACAAATGTCTCGCTTAGCGACGGAAACGTTGGGCTCTGTTGTGGTCGTACGTAGAGGACCATCTCTATTTGTCATGGGCCAAACCCTGCAGGCTTGCTTTCTACCGTTTCAAAACAGCAAGCCTCCAGCACGAGTTAAACAAGTTGGTCAACTTTTTGGCGATTAAAAGCAGCTTTTTAAAATTATTTCAGCAGCGGGGAATTCAGCGCTAAGGTCTCTACGGGTCGTCCTCCACTTACAACCGTTTGAACCGTTTGTTTAGTGACTCTTCAAAGATACAACGGAACTGGGAAAAGTGACCGAGGACCATTTTTCACACTTACGGCCGTTGCAGCCTCCCCGTGGTCGTGTTTGATCCAAATTCAGAGGCTTGGCAACTGACTTGTACTTATGACGGTCGCAAAATTCACTTAACAGCTGTCGCCCTTAGCCACAGCAATTTGGGGGCTCAATTGTGGCCGTGTGCTGAGGACCACCTGTAGTCAGTTGATTGGAGACTCGTCATCCATCGTATTAAAGAAGGAATCACAATGGATCAGAGCTGATTATACAAATTATACGAAGGCAGGACAAGAAGCAACGGATGGACACTCATCATGGAGAGAAGCAACCTGGAACTAAGGAGAAACTTCCTGACAGTTAGAACAATTAATCAGTGGAACTGCTTGCCACCAGAAACAGTGAATGCTCCAATACTGGAAGTCTTTAAGAAGAGACTGGACAGCCATTTGTCTGAAATGGTATAGGGCAGTGGTTCTCAACCTTTTTAATGCCGTGACCCCAACGGGTCATAAGTCGAGGACCAAACCGGTCGTAAGTCGAGAACCACCCAACCGGTCGTAAGTAGAGGACTTTCTCTGCCCGGGAGCGCCGCGCATGTGTGGTTCCGCCCCCTGCGCCGGCTGAGGCGTAGCTGGCAAGCAGCAGAGACGGAGCAGGCCGACCACCAGCTGGCCCAGCCCAAGGGAGGTAAGGCACCCGCCGGAAAAGGGGAAAAAATGGCGGACAAAAAAAATGGCAGACAGCCTTGCTTGGCGACCCCCATGAAATGGTCGATCGACCCCAAATGGGGTCCCGACCCACAGGTTGAGACCCACTGGTATAGGGTTTCCTGCCTGAGCATGGGGTTGGACTAGATGACCTCCAAGGTCCCTTCCAACTTTATTATTATTATTATTATTATTATTATTATTATTATTATTATTATTATTATTATTATTATTATTATTATTATGGATCATCGCACAGTCAGCCAGATGTTCAGACTGGATTTGGCATTTTTGTCTACCTATCGAGTCCTTCCCAAGGACCTGGGATAGGCAGACGTGGATGTTTGATGGTATTACAGATATCGTCGCAGGATGGAAGCGGTTCCTAGTAAGGCCGCCTTTTGCAATTGACTAATAATAATAATAATAATAATAATAATAATAATAATAATAATAATAATGATAATTATAAAGTTGGAAGGGACCTTGGAGGTCATCTAGTTCAACCCCCTGCTCAGGCAGGAAACCCTATACCATTTTGGTATATGGCGAATTTGTCAATGCCAACGGTGTTCAAGTGGTGCTCCAGTTGTTTTGGGATTGCACCCAAGGCGCCTATGACTATTGGTCCTACCCTTGCTTGCCTTTGCCACAGTCTTTCTATTTCTATTTGTAGGTCTCTGTATTTTGTGATCTTCTCCAGTTCTTTCTCGTCTATTCTGCTGTCTCCAGGCACTGCCACGTCCGCTGTCCAGACTTTTTTGTCTTTCTTATCGACAGTTGTTAAGTCCGGGGTGTTGTTGTTGTTGCTATTATTATTACTAAATTGAGGAACTAAGCCAGTAACATCCCATGTACGCTGAAGGGCAAGATCGGTGGTAGAACCCAAAGTGTATTTTGAGTAACACGTAAGCTGTTCTTCATGGCAGAACCGTAGCTGAAAATCACAGACATGGAGACTAACTCTCCGTCTTGAAATGGATGCTCGTTTTGCATATATTATGTCCCACTGCTAAATATATTGATGAAAGTAGGAAATGAGACATTTCTCGTAAGACAGAACAAACTTTCACGAAAAGCAGTATGTTATGGTAAGACAATGCAAATTACTGGGTTGCGGGGCAAAGGTGTTGCTTACGTTTTAATGCCTTGCCCAGCGCAGTGGGCAAAAATGTATTTATATCGGGCTGGCAATTATGGACCGAGAGAGTTTTCATTCCTGTCGTAGCCCTGAAATCGTTCAAGGTTTGTCCTGACCTTGCAAATAAAAGCCTGAGATAGAATTTGGATTATCGCAGGTTGCTCGCTATCTTTCTGTCCTTGATCTCATCAAAGCCAGTCAGCAAGGCACAGAGGAGATTTGGGGAGGAAAAAATAAAATAAAATAAAATGCAGCAATTAGGATGAGGCTGCTGCAACTTTTTTTTGAAATTCTGACAACAGATGTTAAAACGAAATACATTTGCCTAAAAGACATGCCTGGAAAAAGAACCTTACAACATATAGAGAGCCAGTTTGGTTTAGTGCAGGGGTGGGCAACCTTGGCTCTTTTATGACTTGTGGACTTCAATTCCCAGAATTCCTGCTGCCATGCTGGCTCAGGAATTCTGGGAGTTCCAGCCCACAAATCATGAAAGAGCCAAGGTTCCCCATCCCTGGTCTAGTGATTAAGGTGCTGGCCTAGAAACTGGGAGACTGCGGATTCTGACCCCATGAAATTGTGGATTTTAGCCCCACTTTAGACGTGAAAGCTAGCCGAGTGGCATTGGGCTAAGCTAGCCGAGTGGCTTTGGGCTACTAGCTCCCCCTCTCTCAGACCAACTAACCTCACGGGATTATGTGATGGGGAAAACAGGAGAAGGAAGTAGTAGTAGACACGCGAGCCCGAGTTATTTATAAAAGCAATTAAAGTGAGATATCCAGAAATAAATATTAA
This sequence comes from Protobothrops mucrosquamatus, assembly GCF_001527695.2. NCBI lineage: Eukaryota > Metazoa > Chordata > Lepidosauria > Squamata > Viperidae > Protobothrops > Protobothrops mucrosquamatus. The sequence continues at coordinate 158,802 of NW_015386368.1, read as the reverse complement.
GAGCGTGTCGCTAAGCCTGTGACACTGTTGGTGGAGGAAAAAAAATATATTTAAATAATGGCCCTTAAATATGCAATTATACAAGCACGAGCACAATGTAAAGATATTAAATATAGGGCTTCAAATGCTAGAACTCTTAAGAATCCAATATCCTTATCTGTTAAGCCATTTCCACACTAGTTCAACCCTGAATTATAAGCATTCTCTTCTATCGGTTCCATTCTGCATTGCTAGCAGTTGTAGCCTGTGGCATGTGGCTATGAAGCCTGGCGTGTTTCGAGGGGTGTGTGTGGGGAAAAAAACCAGAAAAATCTCCCTCCAATTAAATATTCTATTTCCCCCCTGCTTTCCTGAGGCTTCACATCTGTTTACAGGAGCAGGATTTCAAAATATCTTAAAACTATCTTCCCATCGGCTGCACATCCCTAATCAGCTTTCTGTCTTTTGATATCCTTAAACTTTTTGGGCTATGCAGACAAGATCCCATGCAGAAATTAGAGCCTCCAGTTACAAAAACAGACACATTTTACTGAAAACAAAGAGGTTCAAAAGAGTTTTCCACCTAGCAAGTGTTAGTGTGAATAGATCTGAAGATCTTTCCCATTTTTATGCCCTAAGGGTAAAGGTCCCACCAATTCAAGATGTATGAAAGGCCTCTTCTTAAATGATCATGTGTGTCCTTTGGCTAATTTATCCCCAGTCACAATTACTAACTGGACCTTTAAAAAAAAAAAGCTAGACTCAATTTGCATTGAAGACATGTAACAATTGTATGCATTATAGAGCTGAATATACCGCCCTTTGCAATAAAATCTTCCTCTTCTATCTAACCTGCCAAAAAAAAAGTGTCATCAAGAGCAAGAGCAAAATAATGGTCAATCTTTAAGGTATCTATCTCTTTGTCCATTTCTCTGCCACATGTGCACATACACCTCCAGATGTGTCCCCATAAGACAATTCCTGCAGGTCGTAGTCAAGAGAGAAGAAAATTATTTTGGGGTTCAAGAAATCTGAAAAGAAATAACTTTTTAATGCCATAGCTATTTACAGGAGGACAATTCCCAGTAATATGCCACAAAGCTCTTTATTTTTCATCTTTCTTCCTCAAGTCCATACTATGCGCTAACTGTTCTTTCCCATCCCTTCCAACTGGTTATACTGGTTTCTTTTTTTTAAAAAAAAAACAATCTATAACTGTTAGCATTTCCTGAAACCAGTTCCAAAGGGACCTTTTATCATATGTTAATTCCAGTCTTCCAGAGGGAAGGAATGCCATTACTGAGCTAAAAAAAATGGGAGATAAGTACATATTTTTTTTTCAGGAATAAAATACAATGGGAATTAAGAGGGGGAAAAAAACAGCCAAATCAGAATGAGAAAGGTAGGAAAGGATAGGATAAAATTCAAGGCAAAATAATAAACGAACAAAAAAATAAATAAAAATAAACAGAGGTCCATTACTGATCAAGGGGATTTTAAATTTTCTGGATCAGTTGTTCTTGAAAACCTTTCAGCATTTCAAAGCCTGTGGCGAATTATTAAAGGGGGAAAAAAAGCAGGCAGGAAAATACATCACTGGTCATCGTCCCTGAGAGTCAAGTTAGTTACTTTTGGCTACAGCCCAGAAACTTCACAATTGGCTCTGTTGATCCGCTGCAACTTTAGACTGGAGTTTGGGTGTGTGTGTTTTTTTAAGCAACAATAAACAGGAGGACATTTCAGAAGCAATAAGGATTGGGAAGGAAAAGCAAACAGAAAAAGAAGAAGGGGTAAAAAAAAAAGTTATCTTCCTTAAGGGGAGCTCAGCTCCTCTGTATTTATTTTTATAAATAAGTGAAGGAAACAAACGTTATCTATATGCCCTTTTCTTGGAAAGAATATAAAAGTGATTTTCTCCTGCTTTGGTGACCCCCCCCAACTTTCCTGCCTAATATGGGTATCCCACATTCAAGTAGGAATGTGGGATACCTTTTAACTTTGATAGAATCCTAGGGAAGGGACCTTGGCCCAAAATAAGAGCCTTATACTGTATCATCCCAGGCCAAACGGTTGTTCAATATTTTCTTGAAAATCTCCAGTGATGGAGCAGCTGGGAGGAAAACTGTTCACCTGTTTAATAGTTCTCGCTGTTGGGAAATTCTTATTTTCAGGCTGGATCTCCTCCCGAGGATCTTCCACCCGTTACTTCTTGTCCTTCCTTTCTTAGGATAATAAATCAACCCTCTCTTTCCGGTGACAGCCTTTCCAGTATTGGAAGATGGTATCAGGTCTCTCCTAAGCCTTCTTTTCATGAGGCTAAAACAGTTGTTCCCTTAGCAGTTCCTTATACAATAATTATGTTTATGAAATTTAGCTTCCTGGTTCTTATACCTGTAGCTGCACTTTCTAGGCGCTTCAGCATCCTTTGTTTTGTATCCTGGTGACCAGAACTGATTAACCAAAGTCAGCTAATGTGCTGGGGATATATGTTTTCATTTTTTTTAAAAAAAAACTAAGCAGTGCATACCTTACAAAGTCATTTTTGGATGAGATGTCAACCCTGGCTTGTCCCAGGAGACCAAAAAAAAAAAGAAGCCGAGATTCAAAGTTGTTCAGGCACAAACCCTTCACGCTCGCCTTATTTTTTAAGAGGCTCTGCCTGATCATTTGGAATAATAAAAGTATACGGTCAGTTTAAAGCAGGGGTAGTCAACCTTGGCTCTTTTATGACTCGTGGACTTCAACTCCCAGAATTCCTGAGCCAGCATGAGGGAAACTTTGGCCCCTTGATGACTCGTGGACTTCAACTTGAGCAGGGGGTTGGACTAGAGGACCTCCAAGGGCCCTTCCAGCTCTTTTCCGATTGGTGGATTGGTTCCTTCTCAAGCACAACAGCCCCCAGCCCACCAGAATTCCTGAGCCAGCATGGGGGAACTATGGCCCCTTCATGACTGATGGACTTCAACTCCCAGAATTCCTGAGCCAGCATGGGGGAACTACGGCCCCCTCATGACTCGTGGACTTCAACTCCCAGAATTCCTGAGCCAGCATGGCTCAGCTTGGAAACCTCTTCCTATCCCCTCAGCATGGCTGGCTCGGGAATTCTGGGAGTTGAAGTCCACAAGTCATAAAAGAGCCAAGGTTGACTACCCCTGCTTTAAAGTGCTCGGCCTCAGAAATGGATGGGAAGTTATGATCCAGGGATAAGTTCATTCTGGAAAAGCGTGAAGATTTTTATCAGTAGGATAAACCTGCGGTTCAACACGGGTAACTCCAGAGGGCTCAACCGGTTGCTCAGCATGTTAAACGGCAGAAGACTAAAAAGGTATTCAATAATAAGCAATAACTTACTCTTTGTTTTCTAGAGTCGGGTCTGTCTCATCGCGTTTCACGCATTCTTAGTATCGCCTGTTCACCGCCCTGAGTCCCCGCAAGGGAGATAGGACGGTATATAAATTTAATTAATAAATAAATAAATAAATAAATAAATTCTACAAGGATGCCCCGTGACCTCACTGAGCCCACACAAACACATCACTTTCCAAGAATTCCAGAAAGACTTGAATAAATTAAATTAAAAAAAAAAACCCGCTTATCAACTGCATAAAGTTGCCAAAGAAATCGGAATGCACAAGCGCAACTTAGCCAGCAAGCCAAAAAGGGCCGGCTTCTCTCTTTTTTTTTTTAGATCGCCAACGCCAAGCCCTCGAGAGAGAGAGAGAGAGAGGGGGGGGGTGCGAATGGCGATCGTAGGATCGCAACGCCAGATCGCTATTTTTTTAACCCCGAGTTTTTCTCCCCAAGCGGTTTTGCAACGGGGACTGGATCTCTTTTGGGGGGGGGGGGGAGCGAGGGGTGGTGGTGGTGGTGGGGGGTGCTAAAAGCAACGGGGCCAGCCGTTTGCAAAGTTGTTTCGGCGGCGACACAACTTCGCAAGGGGTCCCCAACACGCCCTTTGCAGCCCACCCCGGATTGCACCGCGTCCCTTTTGACGGGCAGCCCGAGATTCGGTGCGTAGAAGCGGGAGCCGAACCCAAAACTCACCAAGCTGGCTGCGGCTGGCGGCGGTGCAATTTGGGCAGGCTGCAGAGAAGCCCTCCCGGCGCGTCCACCCTGCTTGTGTTTTGATTGCACTGACCACGTCAGACTCCGGCCCTTTTTGCAAGGAGACCCGGATCTGCCGGCTCCCACAAAGGGGGAGGGGCTTGCTACCCCCTCCCTCCCTCCCTCGCCCGGGGCGGAGCACAGCCGCCAGCCCCGCCCCGTTGCAACGGATCCCTTTTCAGTGGGGGCCGGCCCTTTGGCAGCCGGAACGCTGCGCTGCTGAGTTGGCACTCGCATGCAAATGGCAGCCCCGAGGAAAGGCGCTGATTGGCCGGTTCGGTTTTGACTCTCTAGCTCGGCTTGCCGCTCTGGCCCAGCGATAGGCAACCGTGGCTCTTTGATGACTCGCGGACTTCAACTCCCAGAATTCCTGAGGGGACAGGGAGAGGTTTCCAAGCCCGGCCATGCGGGCTCAGGAATTCTGGGAGTTGAAGTCCACAAGTCATGAGGGGACCATATTTCCCTCATGCTGGCTCAGGAATTCTGGGAGTTGAAGTCCACAAGTCATGAGGGGGCCATATTTCCCTCATGCTGGCTCAGGAATTCTGGGAGTTGAAGTCCACAAGTCATGAGGGGGCCATATTTCCCTCATGCTGGCTCAGGAATTCTGGGAGTTGAAGTCCACGAGTCATAAAAGAGCCACGGTTGCCTACCCCTGACCTAGAGGACCATATCAAAGCATAATTAATGTTAATTAATGTAGACTTTATTAGTTTAGAGCTGGGGTAGGCAACCCTGGCTCTTTGATGACTCGTGGACTCCAACTCCCAGAATTCCTGAGCCAGCCATGCTGAGGGGAAAGGGAGAGGTTTCCAAGCTGAGCCATGCTGGCTCAGGAATTCTGGGAGTTGAAGTCCACGAGTCATAAAAGAGCCACGGTTGCCTATCCCTGACCTAGAGGAACATATGAAAGCATAATTAGTGTTAATTAATGTAGACTTTATTAGTTTAGAGCAGGGGCAGGCAACCTTGGCTCTTTTAGGACTGGTGGACTTCAACTCCCAGAATTCCTGAGGGGAAAGGGAGAAGTTTCCAAGCTCACCCATGCTGGCTCAAGAATTCTGGGAGTTGAAGTCCACCAGTCATGAAGGGGCCAAGGTTGCCTACCCCTGGCCCAGGCCAAACTTGACAACTTTTAAAGACTTTGTGGACTGCTGGCTGGCTGAGGAATTCTGGGAGTTGAAGTCCACAAGTCTTAAAGTTGCCAAGTTTGAAGACCCCTGATCTAGCTCGGCCCATCTAGCACATACACATATACATACATACATACACACACACACACACACAATCTCACTGCTAAATTTACTGAAGTAGATCTCTTGGTTTTCTGGGGGTTATTTTGACTTATAAAGACTAAGAACACAATCTTGTGAAATGCTCTTGTTGTAAATCCCAATGAATGCAGCGGTATTTCTAAAAAGACATATCCACATTGAATTGTTGTAGAGGGCTTTGCTATCTTGGAAGTAATCTCTTTTGAGACTATTTTTTTGCACAGCCCTTACTGTGCAGTGTTATTTATGTTGGTCATTAAGCATAACATACACAAACAAAAAAGAGCAGAACTGTCCTAAACCATCTCATGATGCAAGCCAATTCAAACAAGACATTAGCTTAGCTAATCCAGTAAAAACAAAATAGAACAAATTTTGCTTAAGGATTTTTATTACCGTCAGACTGGTTTGGTATACAGAATGTACAGTATAATATGCCAATTGTTAAAATAATGTACAGGCGCATTTGTAAATATATAATTACAATTTAAAAGAGAGAAAGAGAGAAATACTACATTATTCCAGTATTCTTTTAGGGTCACCCCAGTCTTCTGGGTCTTTTAATTCTCATAAAATGCCTAATTCTTGTGATGATAGAACACAGGCACCTGTTGCTGTCCAGATAAATATTGCTTCCCTCCTTTTTTTAAATTTAGAATGCATTCTTATTCCTAAAACCCTTTATCAGGTGGTGATGCTTCCAATTTTTCTAAGTTCCAGCATTTAAAATAAGCATGTTCACTGCAGAACTCCAAGTTGAAAAATGCTTTCTTATAGTTTGGCTATGTTCTCACAACATGTTAACCTACGCTGAATTAGTTTTTCTACCAAAATAAACCAATGCCTTAGCTTGCACAAACTTGTATAAACTAAGCCAGTACCAATCAATTGATATGTTGCGACACGTCCTGTGATGCAGCGAGTTTGACACCCCCCCCACCCTAGAGGTTTCCAAATTGCAGGTATGTGTAAGTAAAATTTTAATCAAAAAACTATCTGACCGAAGACTTCATTGGTTTCGCCTAAGAAATATCACAAATACAGCTTTGTTCGATTGAAGCATTTTAAACTTATTTACAAAAGTTGTGTGTTCAATGATCAATTGAATTAATATACTGTATTCTGCCAAAGCACTACAGCAGCTACATTTTACTTCATGTACTGTAGCATTTTACTTTTTAACATACAGTATCTCTTATCCAGAGGCCAAACGTTCCCCCCTCTGATTCTTTCATTACAAAGAATCAATCTATTCTACTCCTTCCTTTTCTGGTTATTTTTTGGTGATTTCATCAAGCACCACTGGAGGACGGTATGCTGCAACTGAAGATTTGAACTTGCTGGATACATCTTTTGGTAGATATTTTGTATAACTCTGATGCTGTATTTAATTATTTTTGAGAAGGTATGACTTGGTGATGTTTCTGTGTTAGCCAATGGGAGCATTTGAATAGGTATGCTGTTACCCAGAATAAATAGCAGTGGGAAATGTATCTAGAAACCTATATGAGCCAGCCGTGTGCTGCAGCTGCCAAAAAAGCCAACACAGTTCTAGGCTGCATTAACAGAGGGACAGAATCAAGACAACGTGAAGTGTTAATACCACTTTACAAGGCCTTGGTAAGGCCACACTTGGAATCCTGCATCAAGTTTTGGTCACCACGATGTAAAAAAGATGTTGGGACTCTAGAAAGAGTACAGAGAAGAGCAACAAAGATGATCAGGGGATTGGAGGGTAAAACATATAAGGAACTGTTGCTGGAATTGGGTATGTCTAATCTAATGAAGAGAAGGATGAGGGGGGACATGATAGCAGTCTTCCAGTATCTCAGGGGCTGCCCCAAAGAAGAGGAAGTCAAGCTGTTCTCCAAAGCACCAGAAGGCAGGACAAGAAGCAATGGATGGAAACTAATCAAGGAGAGAAGCAACCTAGAACTAAGGAGAAACTTCCTGACAGTTAGAACAATTAACCAATGGAACAACCTGCCTCCAGAAGCGGTGAATGCTCCAACAATGGAGGCTTATAAGAAGAGACTGGACAGCCTTTTGTCTGAAATGGTATAGGGTTTCCTGCCTGAGCAGGGGGTTGGACTTGATAACCTCCAAGGTCCCAACTTTATTATTATTATTATTATTATTATTATTATTATTATTATTATTATTATTATTATTATTATTATTATTATTATTATTATTATTATTATTATGTGACTTAATTAAGCTTTAACTAAGTCCAACTAAAACAAACATTCCGGTGATTGAAACACCCCCAAAAGTATCCTGAGCCAACATTCTCTTGTCTGGGTTAGAAAAAAGTACTTCCAAGTTTTAGATTTAGTAACCGGTGGTTATTTCTATTACTGGCAATGATTTCAACAAAACATTTGATGTACCTGTTGATTAATGTTGTGTATTATCTTGTTGGTATCTTAGTCTACTTCACTTAAAGAACTGCTTTGGTGCTTGCTGGAAGTGCCCATCCAAGGTAATGCCAAAAAATTTCAGTTGGGTTTTAGTCAGGGCTTCCGAATTGTGGAAATTTCTGCTGCTTCAGCCGTTCTGGTGGATTTGCGTCATTGTTATAACTGTATGACCCACACTCACACTTTCAGTTCACGGGTAGAAATCAACATTCTTCTGTAGAATATCCTGGTACAATCTGGAATGCATTGTTCCTTTCACGACTGCAAGCCACTGGTGCCCTTAAGGTTGCAGGGCAATTTTTATTCAGTTTGTTTTTATTGTTCTTTTATTGAAATTGAACATTTTGCTCATTCAAGTACTTCTCTCACTAGTGCTAGAAAGTTCCACTTTTCTATCTCCTGTTTTAATACTCTTCAAACTTGGCCCTTTTATAACTTGTGGACTTCAACTCCCAGAATTTCTCAGCCAGGCAATACAAGAATAGTCTGTAGATTCTTTACCATTATACCTTATTTTGGGAGGTTACTTTTACTGAATGACCACTCCTATAAAGGATAACAATTCTCATTTCTTCTGTTTATACTCCTTTTGTCTAACTGCAGAATAACAGAGGGCAAAGCCTTTAGAAATGCTTTTACAGACTTTCCCAGTCTCATCATTATTTCTGAGATTTACAAAAGTCTGTTTTGATCCAAGCATGGTACACTTCCAAAAACCCATGGGACAAAGAGCAGCCAATCACTGTGGCAATCTACAAGTATGTTGTTCTTTTACACTGGAGGCCCCTGAAATCAACATCAGATTGCCATCTAATTGAATGAAACCTCTGAGTCAAATTACCTCCTAAGAGCATTCACTATTGCTGCAGATATGACACACTTCACTATGCTTATTTAATCAGGCGCATAAATAAAACTCAGCTCTTTCCCAAGTCTTTAGGTTAGGGTGCTTGATGTTCCTCTTTTAAGGTTATGGGTGATGTGGAAGAATGCGTTTCTAATCTGTTCTCTTGGGACAGCATTATTCTTTTCATATGTAATATTTTCTTTTTAATTTTGTGAAACTGCCAAAGTCATTTTACAGAGTTGAGTTAGATGGCCCAGAAATATGAACAAATAATAGATGAATTTTCAGTCATACTGTAGGTCCTGGGGTTCCATCTACTTTTTAAAGTGTGGCTCTAAGCTGATGCACATTGGATAATTGAGAAAGCTAAAGAACACAAAAAAAGGTTGTGTGCTTCACTGATTATAGAAAGGCCTTAAATTGTGTCAATCCCATCAAGTTGTGATATGTGTTTAGAAAAATGAAAATCCCAAAATATCTCATTACCTTCATATAAATATTCAGGAGGTATGGGTCGAACATGGAGAAACAGACAGGCTCCATGTTGGCAAAAGAGACAAACTGTATGCTCTCCCCTTATTTTTTTTCCCAGCCTATATTTATATGAATATATATTAAGGGGAACCTGATTGGGAAAAAAGAGCATGGTTTTCAAATTGGGAGAAGAAACATCAGTGACCCACACTTTGCTGAAGACACTAATGTGATGGTCAAAAATGCAGGATCTGTAAGCTCTAGTAATAAAAGTCAAGCAGCACAGTGAAAAAAATGGGACTAAAATTAAACAAAAAGAACATCAACTAACGAAACAGGTATGATGACTATCTTAAAACTGACAACGGAGATATCAAAGCAGTGCACAGTATGTGCATTTTAGGATCAACCATCACCAATAAAGGAATAAGTAATCAAGAAGGTCTTGGAAAATTCAAATGTCATAATTTGGAGGAAAAAAAAGATCATTTTTTTTTTAAAAATGGGGCAAGACAGAATTCTATTTTGGATAGCAGAGAACATCCTATAGAGGTACCATAAGCCTCTGCAAAGGCCCCATTTTACTACCTTTCCTGCCATAGTTGTTAAGTGAATCCATGCAGTTGATTGGTTAGTAACCTGGTTAAGGAAATCTGGCTCCCCCATTCTCTTTGCTTGTCAGGAGGTCGCAAAAAGGGATCACATGACCCCGGGACATTGCAACCATCATAAATACGAGCCACGTTGCCAAGAGTCTGAATTTTGATCATGTGACTTTAGGGATCCCACAATGGTTGTGTGAAAAAATAGTCATAAGTCACTTTTTCAGTGCTGTTATAATTTTGAATGGTCACTAAATGAACTGTTTCTACCTGTATAAGATCTCACCTCCAGCCCATCTACGCACTGGCTTTTTAATCCCTTTTTATAGCAATTCTAACGTTTTAGCTTATTCTAATTCTATTCCATATTTTCTATTCTATTCCATATTTTCTATTCTATTCTATTCTGTGTTTCTATTCTATTCTATTCCATATTTTCTATTCTATTCTGTTCTATTCTGTTCCATATTTTCTATTCTATTCTGTGTTTCTATTCTATTCCATTCCATTCTATTCTGTGTTTCTATTCTATTCTATTTTTTCTATTCTATTCTGTTCCATATTTTCTATTCTATTGTTTCTATTCTATATTTCTATTCTATTCTATTCTGTGTTTCTATTTTATTCTGTTGCATATTTTCTATTCTATTGTTTCTATTCTATTCTGTGTTTCTATTCTATTCTGTGTTTCTATTCTATTCTATTCTATTCTGTGTTTCTAGTCTATTCTATTCTGTTCTATTCTATTCCATATTTTCTATTCTATTCTATTCTGTGTTTCTATTCTATTCTATTCCATATTTTCTATTCTATTCTATTCTGTCCTATTCTGAGTTTCTATTCTATTCTATATTTTCTATTCTATTCTGTCCTATTCTGTGTTTCTAATCTATTCTATTCTATTCCATCTCTGAATGTTTTAATCTTACAATTGCTTTAGTCTGTTATTTATGGTATTGTAAGTAGCCCTGAGGCGCACGATAGACAGATGAGCAGCGTATAAATGTAATAAATTAAATAAAAACGAGGGCAGACCACCCCTTTCTGCACGCCTTAGTAACAAAACGGAGTGCACTACACCACCCCCTACTTTGAGATTTGTGCAGAAGAGCATTACACCGAAGGGACTCGTCCCTGTTCTCCAACACACACACACACACAAATACACGAGCCTGTCAGCCTGCCAACTCCTCCCCCCCCACAGCCCTTCAGAGGACAGTTACACCCACCTCACTAGGCCTCAAGCCTTCCCCGGCGTTCATCTGTCCCGCTCCGAGCCCAAGCCGGGGTCCGAAAGGCAGACGAAGGCGCCGGTACCGGCAGATTTCCTCCCAGGAGCCTTCCCGCCCGCCATGGGGGGAAAAGCCTTCGCCGCTCAGCTCGGCGGTTCGCAGGCTCGGACGTCGTGAGGGGAAACAAACAAACAACAACAACAACAACAAAAAACGACGACCCTGCTCGGTCTCCTCAGGGAAAAAGAGGCGCCTCCTCCTCAACGGCCGGCCCTCGCGCGGCAAGTTCCAAAGCGACGCCGTCGCCGGCGAGTGACGACACGGCGAGGTCCTTTTCCCCCCCTTCCTCCTCCTCCTCCTCCTCTGGGGCCCCGCCCACTGCCCGGCGCCGCGCCGCGCGCGCCCCCCCCTCCCCGCCCTCTCCACTATGACGGAGAGGAAGAGGCCGGCTCCGGGAGTCGCAACGCGCATGCTCGGCGCGGGGGCCATTTTGGACGGGCCGCCGGAGCTTCTCCCGCGGTGGCGGCGGTGGTGACGGTTGGCGGCGGAGCTCGGCCCGGCTCGGCGGCGGAGGCGGCGGCGGAAGCGGCGGCGGCGGGAGCGACCTGGGTTTCGGCGGGTCCCGCTGCCGAGATGGCCAACATCGCGGTGCAGCGGATCAAGCGGGAGTTCAAAGAAGTGCTGAAGAGCGAGGAGGTCAGGCTTCCAAACCCCCCCCNCCCCGGTTTAAATCCTTTCCCTTTCAAGGGGCTGATCACCCCCCCCCCCCCAAATCCCCAGTCGAAAGGCTGCTGAGCCCTTGAAGGTTGGGAGGTGGGGGAAATATATGTAATTTTCCTGAATTGTTGGAAGCCTCAGCATCCTCCTCAGCTAGGTACCAGGTGATGGGGAGTTCTAGCTCCGCCTTGGGCACCAAAGCCAGCTGGGGGGGGGCCTTTGGGCCGATCCTCAGGAGGTTGGGGGTTTCAGAGGCCTGCCCTAAGGCGAGAAAGGTGGGGGGGGCTTTGGGCCATTTGCCGGGAGGCTGGGAGTTCTAGTCCTGTATATGGCCTAGATTAGAAGCTGGCTGGGGGCCTTTGAGCCACTCAGCAGGAAATTGGGAGTTCTAGTCCTGTATATGGTGTAAAAGCTGGCTGGGGGCCTTTGGGCCAGTCAGCAGGAGACTGGGAGTTCTAGTCCGGTATATGGCCTAGAAGCTGGCTGGGTGCCTTTGGGCCATTTGCCAGGAGGCTGGGAGTTCTAGTCCTGTATATGGCCTAGATTAGAAGCTGGCTGAGGGCCTTTGGGCCACTCAGCAGGAGACTGGGAGTTCTAGTCCAGTATATGGTGTAAAAGCTGGCTGGGGGCCTTTGGACCAGTCGCCGGGAAACTGGGAGTTCTAGTCCTGTATATGGCCTAGATTAGAAGCTGCCTGGGGGCCTTTGGGCCATTTGCTGGGAGACTGGGAGTTCTAGTCCTGTATATGGCGTAAAAGCCAGCTGGGGGCCTTTGGACCAGTCACCTGGAGACTGGGAGTTCTAGTCCTGTATATAGCACAGAAAGTGGCTGGGTGCTTTGGGGCCAGTCAACAGGCTGGGAGTTCTAGTCCTGTATATGGCACAAAAAAATGGCTGGGTGCCTTTGGGCCAGTCGCCAGGAGACTGGGAGTTGTAGTCCTGTATATGGCATAGAGGTTGGATGGTTGCCTTTGGGCCAGTCGGCAGGAGGCTGGGAGTTCTAGTCCTGTATATGGCGTAAAAGCTGGCTGGGGGCCTTTGGGTCAGTTGCCAGGAGACAATGAGTTTTAGTTCTGTCTTGGCCGCAAAAGGCAGCTGGGTGACTTTGGTTAGGCCGTTCCCTCTTTCTCAGCCTGACCCACCTCACAGGGTTGTGGTTGTTGCAGGGAAAATAGGAGGAAGCAACCTTAGGTATGTTTAACCACCTTGAGTCAGTTATACGGTAATAAAGGCAGGATAAAAATCTAATGAAAGAGCCAATCTTTCTCTTTCCATTTGTCGGCCTAGCAGTCTTTCATCTAGCTTGGGATGTGTCCTTACATGCCTGCTCCTCCGTCCAGTTAACCAGGTCAGAGGAAGGTTTTTCCAGTGGGATTTAAGTTAAAAGTAACGTCATGTGTCCTGGTTGGCTGAGGGTTTATCCTGGCAGCGTAATCTGGGGTCTTTGGGGAAACTTGCCTTGGACCTTTACAGATTGGCTAAGAGCTTGAGCAAGCCAGAAATATAAATTAGCACTAAGGAAGGAAGGAAATTACAAAGGCCTAGGTGTTGGTGTAGTAGTCTATTTAATTGCAGTGAGTAAGCCTTAAACTATGGTCTGTTTGCTGGCCTCCTGTGTACAAAAAGCTAAGCCCAAAACAAGTCAACAACATAGCTTAATGCAGCGCATGGGATGGTGTATTAAAATGCATGGGCTGTGGGAAGCTGTACTAGAATGTACCAACTATTGGAAAAATTATAGGCACCAAATATATTTAAGATGGAGCACCTATATTTCCCTATTACACAGATAGGGAAAGAATCAGATGTAATTATAACCTACATAACCATTGATTGATTAAAAGAACTTTTTGTTTCATGCTTTAAACGTTCATGAGTAAAATTGCTATTTGGAGGAGCATTCATTGAGAGGATTTCTTTTTTATTTTTATTTTAAAAGGATTCTTCTCAATACTTACATAATGGGTTGTAAAAATTGACAGAGCACACATTAAAAAGCAGTTCTTTCATTTCAAAATATATTCTGTTGATGCTGTGTATTATTAATTACCATGATATTCTTTCCAACGGCCCTTTATCTCTTCATTCATATATTCTTAGTCCACTGATATATACATATCTAATATAATATTGGCACAACTGATAATAGTAAAAAAGTGAGCATTATAATGCATTAGATTTGTATCCTGGTCTTACTCCAATTTATGTATGGTCTTAGTCTGCTTTTTTCCACTCCTATAATTCAGTGCTATTTTCATTTATTTTCACCAAATGTGAAGTATTTTGAACAAGATACTACTCAGTATTCAATACTAGTTTATTTTACAACTAAGAAATTTTTTATTCCATCCCTGACATAGATTTAGGGTGGTAATAATTCTGCTTTTCCTCAACATTAGTAAAATGTCAGCCAGAGAGAAATAGATCTTTCCTTCCGATGGAATATATTTTCCTGAAATGTAAGCATTGAACTCTGAAACAGTGTTTAATGTTGTATGTTAAAACAAAGATAATGGAAAGAAAGTAAAATAAGTTGGGGAACTAGCATTGAACAACTTGAAAGTGCCGTTTTTTCAACTTTTATTGCATAAAAAGATCAGCCCAATTCTAAATGTATTTCTATAACAGCTATAAAATAAATTCCAACAAAGATGTATCCCATCGTGGTTTAAGGAGCTTTAGCTTCTACGTTAACTTTTCAAGCATGGGGTGTACAGATAGTCCTTGACTTACAACAGTTTGCTTAGTGACTATTCAAAGTTGCAACGGCATTGAAAAATCTGACTTTTGAACCTTGTTCACACTTACGACCATTGCAGCACACACACACACACACCATGGTCATGTGACTAAAATCCAGATGCTTGGCAACTGGTTCATATTTATGACCGTTGCTATGTCCCATGGTCCTATGTTCACCTTTTGCGACCCGACAAGCACAGTCAATGGGGGAGCCAGGTTCATTTAACCACGTTACTAATTTAACTGCAGTGATTCACTTAACAACAACAATAATAATAGAGTTGGAAGGGACTCCAACAGATTAAGTTAATATGGCCGGTGGTGAGACATTCCTGGGATCTGTAGTTCAGCGACAGTGAGAAAGCCACAAGTTTGTTCCCCACACTATACAGGCCCAAGTCAGTCAGTCAGTTTGCTTTAGCGGTTAAGGAAGGCGCCAGGCTAGAAAACCAGGAGGATGTGAGTTCTAGTCCCATCTTAGAAACGGATGGGTGACTTTGGGCCAATCCCCAGGAGATGGTGAATTCTAGCCCTGTCTTAGCCATGAAAGCTGGCTGGGTAATTCGGGGCCAGTCCCTCTTGCTCAGCCTAACCCACCTCACAGGATTGTGGTTGTGGTGAAAACAGGAGAAGGAAGGTCTGTTGGATAGGTTTGTTGCCTGGAGTTATTTGTAAAAATAGTGAAGGCAAGATATAAATATATTTTTTTTAAAAAAATAAAGATAAATCCACATTCTCAAAATAAGATGGGGTTATGAACTAGTGGAGAATTCAAGCATCTCATTCACTGTCCTTGTGTGATTTATCACTTGTTGCTTGTATGTACACCGAGAGCTTATGCACCAGATCCAAATTCCTTGTGTGTCCAATCATGAATAATAATTAATAATAATAATAATAATAATAATAATAATAATAATAATAATAGAGTTGGAAGGGACCTTGGAGGTCATCTAGTCCAACCCCTTGCTCAGGCGGGAAACCCTATACCATTTCAGACAAATGGCTGTCCAGTCTTCCATTGTTGAAGCATTCACATCTTCTGGAGGCAGGTTGTTCCACTGATTAATTGTTCTGTCAGGAAATTTCTCCTTAGTTTCAGGTTGCTTCTCTCCTTGGTGAGTTTCCATCCATTCCATCCAACTGTGACAAGAAAGGTCGTAAAATGGGGCAAAATTCATTTAACAAATGTCTCACTTAGCAACAGAAATTTTGGGCTCAGTTGTGGTTTTACGTCGAGGACAACCCCATATAAATTCACTTGCAAAACCTCTTTTATATAGCTGGATGGAGAATCACACTTCTAGAAAATGAGGAGTGCTTGTAAAATGGACTGCTTTCTAAAGGACATTTGAATTCGTAATTTACGTAAGGATGTGATGTCTGTATCTGTCCTTGTTTTAATAGAAAATTTATCGGTAATAATTGGCTGGAATTATCTGTTTTTACAATGGTTTTAAATTCTGGAGATAGTATTCGTTTGATTGAAGTAGTGCTGCTTTTCCCCTCAATATTGCCTTCCTAATGTCAGCTGAACAAAGACAAATAAAGGAGCTGGTAATGCTGTTTCTAAGAGGTCCTTTGTGCTCTTTGAACCTGGTTGGTTTCTTGCAGATTTTCATTACCCAAACTAGCTAACATCATCAGCGCTCGGGCTGTTTCTGCATTACCAACTATAAAGCAGTTTTAAGTTTTAAAATCGGGACCAAGATGCATAGTATAGGATCCGTGTTATCTGGCCATGGATGGAGTTGGTCAGCCATCATCCAGTTAAGCGTCCTCTCTCTGAAAACTAGAGTAAGCTGCTGATAATTTGGAAAAACAAAAGCTGGATTCGTATTTGTAAACAGCAGACTTACTGTCTCTTACCCAACTGGGCTAAAAAAAAAATCTAAAATCCTTTTGGGTGTGGGTCTCCTGGTCCACGATGCATCAAAGCAGCCACAAACCGTATCATTTCCACCATCACCCATGCTTTATTGTCGGTAATTGGGTTCTTCTGATCAAATGCTGTCTTTGGATCTCACCAAGAGGTCCAAAGGGCCAAATAATTGTTGAGTCTCTGGACCAAATTGTTCCAGAGGTCCCGGTCTTTATCTAGAATAGATGCTCATAAGCAAACTTTAGTCTTGATGTTCTTTCTGGATATCTCCCCTGCAGGTATAATTTGTGCAGCTCTTTCTAGTGGTTGACTTAACGCACTTTGATATCAGTAGTGGCAAGAGGTATCTGTAGGTCACGTGATAGAATAGAATAGAGTTGGAAGGGACCTTGGAGGTCTTCTAGTCCAGCCCCCTGCTCAAGCAGGAGAACCTATACCATCTCAGATAAGTGACTGTTTAGCCTCCTCTTAAAAATCTCCATGATTTCTGGAGGCAAGCTTTTCCACTGGTTAATTGTCCTCATTATCAGGAAGTTTCTCCTTAATTCCAGGTTGCTTCTCTCCTTGGTTAGTTTCCATCCATTGCTTCTTGTCCTGCCCTCAGGTGCTTTGGAAAATAAGTTGACCCCCTCGACTTTGTGGCAGCCCCTCAAATACTGGAATACTGCTATCATGTCACCCCTGTTTCTTCTTCTTTTTTTTTGAAATACAATGAAAAAGTTAAAACAAATCAATGGGATGTGCTTGTTGACATGCCTATACATTTTACTTAACATAGCAATAACTCTTTATAGATTGATTCAGTTTTTTAAAAAGTATATACCGTAGCTACAATCTTTGTTTCCATTTACCTGGAATAGGTTTCACTAAAAAAAAACAAAACCATTTCATGAAATCTTTTAAACACGCAATGTAAATGAAGATTTCTTAGAAAATACAACTAGATTAATTTTTAATTCATTTTTTTTTAATTCTGCCATGTGGGTTTCCCCCAAAAAATTGAATTGGAAAAATTGCCATTTTCAAGCATCGAGGCTTCATAAAGTGTTTTAGAAGTAAACAGAAGACATTGAACATGATTAATATATTGAGTTCAGCACATCCAACCTGATTTACAGATGTGCTCCCTGAGAATGTTATCAAAAACGGGATATTTACAGCTTTAAATTTGATTGTATCTATTTCAAAAAAAAAAGGTTAAGGTTTCAGTGAAAAAATAGAACATGACAATTTTTCCGCAAGGAATTTCCATCTTTTTTTTTTTAATCTCTTCCATACGGCCGGGCATTTCAAAGCTTGGTTAGATGTTAACAAACTATAATTTGTAACATCTGTGCACAAGGGGAATATACCATTAACTGCCCTCCTCCTGTATTTACTAAATACAGTAACTACATGGAAGCTTCCTGTATAATTTAGAATTATAACAATTAATGAATCACTGCAGTTGGCTGTTAACAGTTTGTGAATAGCGTGACATGTTCCGAGGATTGCACGATTGACATTACAATATATCTCCTTGATATATTTGAATGAGAGCATGCCTTTCAATGAAAAAAAAAGAAAAGGAAGGCGGAGCAAAAACAAGTCATTCAAAGTAGCACTGTAGAGTATCACAAACTAGAATAAAAAAAAAAATGTGGGCAGCATACTGTGTTTCCCCCTAGCTTGATTTTTTGGGGGATGGGCCTAATATAAGCCCCACCGCAAAAATAAACTCTAGTTTTGGGGTGAGCCTAAAAATCAAGCCTATGTAGACGGCTATATAATATACAACTTTCAAGGAACTTTAAAAGATTCCAGTTCAAACCGATTCTCAATTGACGCAAAATGCTATAGAGATGAAACGTACCCAGCTAGAAATGGATTAAACTTAGCAAATGCGCCTTTTTCGCCGAGCCCTGAAAACTCATCTATTTCGTGCGGCCGGCCTGGCGTAGTCTTAATTAGGTTTTAGTATAGGTTTTTATATGGGGTATTTTAGAGCAGGCTTTTATTTATTTAATTTGATTTTAGAATAGATATTTATTGTGATTTTTATTATCGCCTGTTCACCGCCCTGAGTCCCGTAAGGGAGATAGGGCGGTATACAAATCTAAATAAACATAAACATATCCAGTCATTGGAAGGCTATTTCCCGTAGGAAAATTATATTAACGTTAAAATAGGCCATCTTGCAAACTCAAATGTAGAGAAAACCGTCCACGGTGAAACTAATTAGGTACTTGTTGATTATTTTTGAGAAAGGGAGCTACACTCTTCCAATGCTGTCCCAGTTGTTTTCTTCGTTAGCCGAATGCTAATATAAAATTGCGTTCCTCATCTTGCGGACGCCGGACGCAAAATTTTGGGAAAGCAAGTTTCCTACTTCAGAAGGAGAAAATGACAAAAGTTGTCCTTTGCTATACAGAAGCTGGTTTGAAGTTGATGACTGTTAGCATGAAAAATCAATAGAAATGAGACCTTTATATTTTTGTTATATTTTTGGCTGCTGTCCCCTGTCACTCGTCCTAAGAATCAGCGTCCCTGTATTCCCAGGTACTTATTTTGGAGCTGACCTGTACATATTCTCAGAGCTCATCCATCTACTGCAAAATGACGCGCCGTTAGCTTGCCGTGTTCAAAAAACGTTTCAGAGTCTTCCTTGACGGTGTGCTTCAGTGTGCACAAAGAAACAGCATCCTGGGAGTGATCGGGAAAGCTGCATTTTGTAAACTAAACGCAAACATGATCGTGTTTTTGTTCTGCACCACCAAAGAAGGCAGAATCCACGAGAAGCAGATTTTTTTAATGAAGCACTTTCCAAATAAACATCACAATAGAACAGAAGAGAAATGCCTGGTCTATGCAGAACATTTTCCAAAGATAACCAGGATAGAAGACGGATTTCCTTTCTTTCATATTCTATTTTAATTCAGTACAATAAAATTAATTCCTTTCCATGTATTGGATAGATAGGTTTTCCATCCAACATACTGGAAATTAGAACGTGGTGGCAACTTTTTGTGGGAGTTTGATTGCCTTCTCTAAGGTATTTGGGACCGTAAGGATCATAAATGCGATGGGAAGACAGCGAGAAAAGCAGTTCAGGTAATAAGGTAGATAGGTCTGCAAAAAAAAAGGGTCATACAGATAGTCCTCGACTTGACAATCATAACTGACCCCCAAATTTCCGTCGCTAATCAAGACAGTTGTGAATTTTGCCCCATTTTGCGCCCTTGCTTGCCACAGTGAGTCACTGACGTTAAGTTAATAACACGGTTGTTAAGTGAATCCGGCTTCCCCCATTGAATTGGCTTGTCAGAAGGTCGTAAAAGAGGATCACATGACCCCGGGATGCTGCAGCCGTCAGAAATATGAAGCAGTTGCCAAGTGTCTGGATTTTGATCACGTGAGCCATGGGGATGCTACAACGGTCATAAGTGTGAAAAATGATCAGTCACTTTTTTCAGTGCCGTTGTAAGTTCGATCAGGAATAGAATAGAATTACAGGATAGAATAGAATTGGGAATGGGAATGAAATTAGAATAGAATAGAATAGAATTACAGAATAGAATAGAATTACAGAATAGAATAGAATTATAGAATAGAATAGAACAGAGAATGGGAATGAAATAATAGAATAGAATAGAATAGAATTACAGAATAGAATAGAATAGAGAATAGAATAGAGCAGTGATGGTGAACCTTTTAGAGACCGAGTGCCCAAACTGCAACCCAAAACCCACTTATGCATCGTCGGGTGCCGGGTGGGCGTGGCCCATTGGGTGGGCGTGGCTGCAGTGGTAACGGCAGACTGGGTGGGACTAAAAAGTTCAATCAATCAATTCCAACTTTGCGAGATTTTTTTTTCCCTGCAAGAAGTTGAAATTGATTGATTGAACCTTTTTTTTTTTTTTTTTTTGTACACGGTGGCGGAGGCCTAAAGCGAAAAGGTTTTATAAAACCCAGGGCTCTGAGTGCCGCCTCTGTCACCCGTGCCACAGGTTCGCCACCACTGGAATATAGAATAGAATAGAATATAGAATAGAATAGAATATAGAATAGAATATAGAATAGAATATAGAATATAGAATAGAATAGAATATAGAATAGAATAGAATATAGAATAGAATAGAATAGAATATAGAATAGAATAGAATAGAATATAGAATAGAACAGGGGTCCTCAACCTTGGCAACTTTAAGACTTGTGGTCTTCAATTCCCAGAATTCCTCAGCCATCAAAGCTGGATGAGGAATTCTGGGAGTTGAAGTCCACAAGCCTTAAAGTTGCCAAGGTTGAGGACCCCTGGAATAGAAGAATAGAAGAGTAGAGTAGAGTAGAATAGAATAGAATAGAATAGAATAGAGTTGGAAGGGACCTTCGAGGTCCTGTAGTCCAGCCCCCTGCTCAATCCAGGGGACCCTATACCATTTCAGACAAGTGACTGTCTAGCCTCTTCTTAAAAACCTCCAGTGATGGAGCGCCCACGATTTCTGGTGGCAAACTGTTCCACTGGTTAATCGTCCTCACTGACAGGAACTTTCTCCTTAAATGAATGGTTGTAAGACTACCTATACACAAATGTCCATAAATTTAGTTGTGCATTCTCCGAGAAAGGCAATGAAATCTGTTCTTTTTCTTTTGAATTTATCGTAGAAGAAGCCAATGCAGCTTATTTTTCACCTGTCAGCATGAAACACTGACTGGCACGTCCATAGACCCTTAATGCATTTTCACATTTTCCTGCACAAAACTATTCACTTCACCAAAATTTCTCCAGCTGGTTTTGTTGTTGCCATTGTGCACCCATGTTTACTTTACAAGCATGCGTTCTCAAGGCAGCTTGGAGCAATATCAAAACAATTGAATTAACAGCTAGAAACTTTTGACGGTGTGCTGGACAACTTTGTTTTTGTAGCGCTGTGGATCCTCCATCAGCCTTTTGACAGCGTGATGGTTAGGAAGTGTGGATGGGATTTGTAAGTGAGCCATAAGCGTTTTATTGATTTTCTCTTTTATTTTAAAAGCAGCGGACAATAATTCCCACAAACCTCAGCACAATTACAGAGTTAAAACCTCCAATAAACTGTGAATTAAAATAAATGCGAAACCAAACCATGTCCACTGAGTTAGAAGGAAGGTCTCAAGTATGATGGAGTTGTGTCACTCCTTTTGGCGACTACAGTCTTGCGTATAAGACTGATTTTGCCCAATCTGTAGGTGATTGTGATGGTGCAAATTACGCAAGTACGTCATCATGTAATATGCATTACATAAATGGGTGCAAATGGCAAACTTTGCTTAATTATACAAATGATACCAATTGCAATGGGATTTTTTTTTCTACACGGCCAGGATTTGGAAATTGGAAGTTTTCGCCAAAGAAACTTTTCAAATAAATTCGTGGACGTCGTTTGACAATTGAAAGCAGAAAGTCTGCTCCAGGAACTAGAGGGATAACAAGATAAAACACTAAATTAATATATATGCTGTTTGTTGTAGCTCTTTCAATGAAATGCATTTCAGGGGTTAATCAGATTTTATTTAGCTGCCTCTCTCAACCAAAGGCCACAACAGTAGATGAAGAATTTCTAAGATAAGACAAGCTGACTTTGAGCTGCGGAAGAGAAGAGAAATTATTGAACGTGGACTCTGAGGTGTAGTTTAATGGAGGCCATAAATAACAACTGCCAAGGGGGAACGTTTCATTTTTATTTTTCACAATCTGTAGTTTTGAAAGGAGATAGTAACGTGGGATACTGTTGTATGTTAGTTGATTTTTGGAGGGGGAGGAATCGCCATTAAAAAATGAAAAATGAGTACATTATATTGCTTCCAGAGGCTTTAAGCATTCATTCTACTGTAGTTCTTCCATTTGCAGACACACACTCCCAAATAAGTATTTGTAAAGGTTAGACAGCTAAGTCTGTTAAAGGCCACTGAGACTACCGAGCGGCAAATTAGTTGTAGTGAACTAGAGCGACTTGTTTAACAACATTATTTTACACAATAACATTTGCAGTAATACAGACTTCGTGCTCGGGTGGAAAAATTGTGGAGGGTATAGGCTGGCTATATAAAAACTTGCTGGAAATATTTGAAATGGGCAGGCTTTTATTTATAAACTCTTCATTGTGACATTACTGAAGCCTCTTCAAAATGGTTTTAACCAGTAGGAGCAAGAAAATTGACATAAACCAGGGGTAGTCAACCTTGGCTCTTTTATGACTCGTGGACTTCAACTCCCAGAATTCCTGAGCCAGCCATGCTGAGGGGAAAGGGAGAGGTTTCCAAGCTGAGCCATGCTGGCTCAGGAATTCTGGGAGTTGAAGTCCACCAGTCATAAAAGAGCCAAGGTTGCCTACCCCTGACCTAGAGGAACATATGAAAGCATAATTAATGTTAATTAATGTAGACTTTATTAGTTTAGAGCAGGGGTAGGCAACCTTGGCTCTTTTATGACTCGTGGACTTCAACTCCCAGAATTCCTTAGCCAGAATGGCTNATGCTGGCTCAGGAATTCTGGGAGTTGAAGTCCACCAGTCATAAAAGAGCCAAGGTTGCCTACCCCTGACCTAGAGGAACATATGAAAGCATAATTAATGTTAATTAATGTAGACTTTATTAGTTTAGAGCAGGGGTAGGCAACCTTGGCTCTTTTATGACTCGTGGACTTCAACTCCCAGAATTCCTGAGCCAGCATGGCTCAGCTTGGAAACCTCCCTTTCCCCTCAGCATGGCTGGCTCAGGAATTCTGGGAGTTGAAGTCCACGAGTCATAAAAGAGCCAAGGTTGACTACCCCTGACATAAACTGAAGCCATTTTGCCGAGCACCAAAGGATAATGGGAATTTTTCTGGTCAATTCCAGTAAAACGACAACCGTTTTATATCATATCCTGAGTACTTTTGGGTCCTTCATTTCCAACACACCCAGAAAAGCTAAGGACCACCTAGAGTGACTAACTACTAGGAGATAAAGTGGTAGTTGATTTACTGCAAATGTGCAATTGGACTGTGAGAAACCTAATCCCCAAAACAAATGTCTTTATGCTTCTTAGGAAAAGTAGTACAATCTAAAAAAAAAAAAACGTGTTATTGAGACATAAACGTGTCATTAGTTTCTTAACCGTACATGTAAACATGTCGGATATAATTAGGGAGAGTCACCAAGTTAGGCGTGAGGTAAGCAGGCAGCCCGTGGCGAGTATTACCCGACTTAAAAACAATAGGGAGGTATAAATTACATTCCAAAGGAAGATGAGAATAATCGGAAGGATTTCCAGTTTCAGCGAAGTGACCAATTAGACTTAGGTCCCTGTTTAATTTTAATCTGCGAAGGGATTTCAGGAGAGAATCTGCAGGTTTTCCCCCCTCTGAACTAATCTGATTCCTTCAACCCTACGTAGAATTCATTTCCCGGTTTAGGATATACAAATGAGAGCAAAGCATCCCTCAGTTTACACCTTTTGTAAGCAAATAAAGCTCCATTATAAACACAGTTAATGGAGAGTCTCAGTCATCCAGGTCACGCTGGCTGAGGAATTCTGGGAGTTGAAGTCCACAAGTCATAAAAGGGCCAAGTTTGAAGAGAGGGTCGTTGAGACCACTTGGAGGTTTATCTGTGTCCCCCACATCCATTTGCACCACTCAGGTGACCCTGAGGATACAGGTAAACCTCCCAGTGGCCTCAACGACTCTCTAAAAGAAGGCAAATGACCGGCTGTCTGCAAGGAGTATAAATCCTTCCATTCCTCCACCCTCCAGTCAGAGCTGAAGAAGCTTCTGGGATGAGAAGCGAAACATCTTCAAAGAAAAGCAGGTCCAGTTGCCTCTTGAAAAAGCATCTTTATAAACACAAAATTTCAAGATAAATTATTGACTCCTTTCCCCTTGCGTGCTTTTTTCCCCCCCTTCCAGCAATTTTGCTAAAAGAATTCAGAAGCCGGGGACCCTTTTACAGGTATAGCTTTGATTTCACCACATAACACCATCATCATTTTGCCTTAAAGTATGTTAAGGTAAACAGATGCCTAGCAGTGGAGATATTGATCAATCATTTTCTGTGGTTGCTTTTGGTTTGCCTCTCCAGCAAAAGTCCCAGTGATTGAAAAGCAGAGAACAGTGGAATATATAAACCCCCGTTGCCTGCTACCACTATTCGGGGAATGTTTTCTAATACTTATAATGAGAAGATGTTATTATTTTAAAAGAAGAGAAACGTGAAGATATTCTCAAGTTAAAGCTTGAGTCTTGGGGATTATGCAGATATACCCATAAAGTTAGTTTGTCATTATTTCCTCCAGGGATGTGTCCCAATAAATTGCTCTGCTTACTGGTGTAACTTACCGCTTTGAAATGTCCTGTTGATTTATCCACATCCTAACAAATCCTAAATCTGTTGAGCTTCCACGCCAAGATCCTGTTGGTCAAGACACTTCTTCTGCCTATTGAGACATGCCAACTAATATGCAAGAATCTGACTTCGCCGTTGACTTGGCTTGTCAGAAGGGGGATCACATGTCCCCGGGACGCTACAAACCGTCATAAATACATACCAGGGGCCAAACGGCAGAATTTTGATCACGTGATCGTGGGGACGGTGCAACGGTCTTAATGTGGAAAACGGTCGTCGGTCACTTTTTCCCGCGGTGGCGTCGTAACCTCAGACGGTCACTGAAGGACTACCTGTATATTATTTAAAATATCTTCATTGAATGTCTGTGTCAACGCTGCTAACATCGGATGTTCTTGCTTTGACAATATATGAAGAAGCAGTCAATTCCCCCTTAACGTGTGTGTTACTTTTAGAGTTAGAATTAGATGAGACTGGGGGGGGGGGGGGGAGGAAGAATGTGTATGGGAATTAGTTAGACATAACAACATCATAGTAGAATGTTTTTTCAAGGTTGTTTGAAATAAGAGATGGTAAGAAATGGCGGGTTGGAGAACTGGAGGGAAGGTCTGCATTTCAAACTAATTGGAGAATGTGATTTATGACTGTTACTTAGCGGAGGGAACTGTACTTTGATACTATGTGTTTAGGGGAGGGGAATTCAGATTTCGGCTTCGACCATGTACGTGCCGGTAAAAATGCCTCGAAGTTCTTTGAAGAGTTTCATCTGTCGGAACCATGACAGTCTGTGATTGTCTATAGTGGTAGGATTACAGCTTTGATCTGATATTGAAATCACAAAGTCATGGGATAGACTGTTAGTGCAGCTATAGAAGTTAGAGATCTCTACTATTGAATGATCAGGGATTGAGAAAGCACGGCCCGACTACTAGGAAGATGAGGAGCGGGTTGATGCTCCTCGTATCAAAAGCTTAGGGCTAGAAATTGCTAGCTGTAGCAACCATGTGGTTTATATAGTTTTTTGGGTCTTGGCTGTTTTCTAGCAGTTTCTGGAAGGATCCCTGTGGAACATGTTCTGTAGCGCAGAGGTCCCCAACTTTTGGGGCACCAGGGACCGGTTCCACGGAGAGAGGTTTTTCTGCGGACCGGAGGGTGCGTGGTTTTATGTGCTGCCTGCATCCTACGGATGGGACTTTGCTTGTTTGTGTGGACCGGTTGCTGGCATCCCGGGGACCAGTACCGGTCCACGGACCGGGGATTGGGGACCCCTGCTATAGAATTGAGTATTTGATCAATGTAAAGAGAACTGAAAGGATTGGGCTCAAATTTGAAATTAAAAGGCAATTATCAAGACAAACGTATATGGCTAATTCATCTCTCTAGATTTAAGTTAAAAAAAAAAGAATCCAATTCATAGTAAACCTCTAACTGGTTTTTTTTCTGTTTTGTTTTTAAGACGAACAAAAATCAAATTAAAGTAGATCTTGTAGATGAAAATTTTACAGAATTAAGAGGAGAAATAGCAGGACCTCCGGACACACCGTATGAAGGTAAGTAATTTTTTCCCCGCCAATCTTAAGGTTTTTTTTTCTAATCTTGTTGCTAATTCCTAAAGCTTGCAAGTGCAATATGTTTGGAAAGCTCTTTGCCAAACACCATAAATATTTTGCAAATATAAATATTGTAATTTAACCTTGAAAGTAATCATTCATGCAGGAGATAACCAAGTTGTTGTCGGGTTTATAGTACTCAAGCTGGTGTGTAATTTTCCCTGTTCTCGTGGTCTGGTTTTTTTTTGTGGAAGTGTGGCTTAATTTACCAGTCAAAATACCTTAAATATTTAAAACGGCATTCGGCCGTTTATTCCTTGCCAGTTTTTGCACAATGAAACAATTGCACAAGGATTCAGTTTTACATTAATAAGACAGCTAGAGCAAGGCAGAAATATATGGTATTCTGTTTCCCTAAAGCAGTTACTTGGTCATCCTCAAGGTATGTATGTGTATTTCAATTTTGTGCATTGAGAATTCTCAGAATACTGATAGAATTCTAAAAATTAGAAGTCCCAAGTTGTAAAAAGCCAACCCTAATTTCATTGCCAGATAGCAACCAAAATGATTGGGGGACCCACTGTCTATAGGTTGATTTTTTTTTCAATGAAAATGTAACTGTCGGACAGGTTTTTCGGCTCTTTTATTTATTGTTTCTTTTCTCACCTTCCCTTCCTTGACTCAGCCTAGCAACAAAATCCCCAGGCAGCTGGTGGGGAATCTGTTGATAAGCAAATATATAGAAAGTTTAAGTACATTGAGATCTGTGTCGTTCCGTTTATATAAAATAAGTAGTTTGCTTGGTGAAAAGCTGTCCTAAAAAAATATATGAAAGACAAATGCTTGGAACTGTAGTCAGGACACAATGTACCTTAAGGGAAAACACTTTTTTGAAAGCACAATGCATCTTCCTTCATTTAAGGCAGGGGTCTTCAAAGTTGGCCCTTTTATGACTTGTGGACTTCAACTCCCAGAATTCCTCAGCCAGGCACGCTGGCTGAGGAATTCTGGGAGTTGAAGTCCACAAGTCATAAAAGGGCCAAGTTTGAAGACTCCTGGTTTAAGGCAAAGGTGGGGAAATAATGGCCCCCTTTATGACTTGTGGACTTCAGCTCCCAGAATCCCTCAGCCAGCATAGCTGGCTGAGGGATTCTGGGAGCTGAAGTCCACAAGTCATAAAGGGGGTCATCGTTCCCCATCCCTGATTTAAAGACTTGGATATTCATTTAAAACGGTTAGCAAATAGCTGTGGAGACCTGTTTTCATTTTAATATAGGGGTTTTTTGGGAGAACCCTTAAGTTATTTCTTTTTTTCTTCCTTCAAAATAATGACATCCCCATTCAGATTTTTTTTTTTCCTTTTCATTCTTTTTGTGGTTTCTGTGGAGGCCCCTCATATAGATTGCCGGCTTGATCCTGGCTCCAGGTAGAAAAACATCTGTCCTTAGGCGCGATCGTGCAAACTTGAATGTCTACGCAGGAAATACGGCTATAACGTTCCTACTGGATGTTCACTCAGGATCCATTTTTTTTCTTTCCCTCTTGGCCCTTGTCAGACTGTCAGTCTGCACAGCTTTTAGTTCATTTTATGGCTAGCCTAAGGAACGGTGACTCAGAAACAGCCTTCTACTCAAAAAAATGTTCTTTTTGCTGAAGCAAAATGAATCACATTTGGAGGGCCACCACCGTCGTCGTCTTTTTCTCGTTTTTCGGTAAGCAGTTACCTAATAAAACTGCCTCAGTGACCCGTTTGCGTAAGCGAGCAAGATCGCTGGACTTTCATCCAGAAAATGTCATCCTTTTCACACCGGTCACCTGCCTCTCTTTCTCTGCCATTTTTACGATGAGAGATGTCTAAACGTGACATTTTTAAGACCTGTGGACTTCAGCTCCCAGAATTCCCCAACCAGCATGGCTGGTTGGAGAATTCTGGGAGATGAAGTCCACGTGTCTTTAAAGTTGCCAAGGTTGGACCCTGTTCTCTAGGTCCTATCCAAACTTTTTTCAATCTTTTGCAGAGAAATTCTGATAATTCTTGCGTCCGTGCTCCATGGGGGATCCTGGGAGATCTGGCTACTCCTAATAATTGTCCTTGTCACTTGTTTTGGGGGGGATTAATTTTATGGCCTCAGTTTTTTCTTCTAAATTTGTGTCTGCTTCTTGTTAAATTGTCACTGGAGTATTGGGATATAGCCTCAGCCTCATTCAATCAAATGGAGGATTTCATTACAGCTTTTCATAAATTGAGCCAGGTGCCAAGAGCTTAAAAGACAACAGGAACAAATACAAGCAATTACTGTGGTATTACAGGTGATGCTCTAAAGGATTTCCACCTCAAGGGGTTTGCAAACTGAGTAAACTCTGTCTAATAGTTATAATGGTAGGGGTAAACAGGCTGGAAGGCAATCAGTACAATTTCCAGCTCCATTATAAAAGGAGCCCATCCTGCCTTAGAACTAAAGGAAACTTTTAAAAATCCTATTGTGTTTTTTTTTTAACATAAAAGAAAGTTCAATGCTGTGAAAAATTAATGTCTGATAAGTATTTAGTGTGGTTATATCTTCTGGTTTTTATAGGAGGAAGATATCAATTAGAAATAAAAATTCCAGAAACGTATCCTTTTAATCCCCCTAAGGTATGGTGAACATAATTATTGTGAATAATTCTTTGGATTCTTTCTTTAGAGTTGAAACCTTTTTATGCAGTGTTTTTTTTTTATTTATTTGTCCTGTCTGCCCCTCCAAGGTCTTTCTAATTGAATACAGTCTCCCCCCCAAAAAAACCCCCAGTTTATCTTTTATGATGCTTTGTCAAAAAATCCCTGCTTATGAAACGCTTTACTGTACGACAAAACTCCCAATTGTGTAAAAATAATTCGTTGTCTCTTTGCGTTAAGTGTGACAACCTGTACTAATGTCCTTTCAATTCAATAAGAATTTTTAATGAGAATGCTTCTTCTAATGGTCAAGGATAATAGTAGTAAATTGTATACAGTATATGCTTGTTTATGTGTTCAGTGAGAATGTTAGGTGAAAATGTTTCATTTTTCTTGGATACTTAAAAAAAAAAAAAGCCCAATAGATCAGTGATAAAACTGTAGCAAATTGCCGAAGTAAGGTTTTTCCCTGTAACAATAATAATAAAGAAATAATAATAATAATAATAATAATAATAATAATAATAATAATAATAATAATAATAATAATAATTGTACAGAATTTGTACAGAATTTCTATATTCTCATCTGTGGGCAGTGTGAGAATCGATGACAACTAATACAATTAAGAGCTTTAATTTAAATGATCCAGTGAAGCTGTATTTCTTTCACTCAATTCTTACAAATAGCAACACATTTTTAAAAAGGAGCCTAGGCCAGGGGTAGGCAACCTTGGCTCTTTTATGACTCATGGACTTCAACTCCCAGAATTCCTGAGCCAGCCACGCTGAGGGAAAAGGGAGAGGTTTCCAAGCTGAGCCAAGCTGGCTCAGGAATTCTGGGTATTGAAGTCCACGAGTCATAAAGCGGCCTAGGTCAGGGGTCTTCAAACTTGGCCCTTTTATGACTGGTGGACTTCAACTCCCAGAATTCCTGAGCCAGCCACGCTGAGGGGAAAGGGAGAGGTTTCCAAGCTGAGCCAAGCTGGCTCAGGAATTCTGGGTATTGAAGTCCACGAGTCATAAAGCGGCCTAGGCCTAGGTCAGGGGTCTTCAAACTTGGCCCTTTTATGACTCGTGGACTTCAACTCCCAGAATTCCTGAGCCAGCCACGCTGAGGGGAAAAGGAGAGGTTTCCAAGCTGAGCCAAGCTGGCTCAGGAATTCTGGGTATTGAAGTCCACGAGTCATAAAGCGGCCTAGGCCTAGGTCAGGGGTCTTCAAACTTGGCCCTTTTATGACTCGTGGACTTCAACTCCCAGAATTCCTGAGCCAGCCACGCTGAGGGGAAAGGGAGAAGTTTCCAAGCTGAGCCATGTTGGCTCAGGAATTCTGGGAGTTGAAGTCCACGAGTCATGAAGGGGCCATAATTCCCCCATGCTGGCTCAGGAATTCTGGGAGTTGAGGTCCACGAGTCATAAAAGGGCCAAAGTTGAAGACCCCTGCTCTACTCGGTCTAGAATTCTCCTAGCTCAGGGGGTCTTCAAACTTGGCCCGTTTATGACTGGTGGACTTCAACTCCCAGAATTCCTCAGCCAGGCACTTTACATTAGTCTGGTTTTGTGGCCTTGTGAGAAGGTCTGAATGAGTGGACTGTGATTGTAGGCTGTAGCAGCGGGCTGTCTTTTGTCACAGGGGCAAAATACAACTCTTTGACAGTACAACCAATATCCGGGGGCAGTTTTTCTCAAAACTCTAGATGAAGGTTTTGGCTACGTCGGAGCACAGAACACAAACATGAATTCAAAATAAATACAAGTCTGAATCCGAAGAACCCAGATGTTAGATTATCACTGCTTTGGGGACCAGCCAACATTGTCCATTAAAACACTGTAAAATTGTCCTGTACGGCAGGGATCCCCAACCCCTGTCCGTGGCCCTGGGGCCAGGCTGTGGCCCGTTGGGAACCCGACGTGGCGGGCAAACACACAAGAGCTGCATTTGTGTAAGTGACATGCACACCCACGAAACCATCCCTACTACAGTCCACAGAGTTGTAAAGGTTGGGGGCACCGCTGCAGTACGGTACTTATCCCATTACGTAGGACCTGTTTTCAGCACCGCTTCTCTTTCTGTTTTAGGTGCGGTTTATTACCAAAATCTGGCATCCTAATATTAGCTCAGTCACTGGAGCTATCTGTTTGGATATCCTAAAAGATCAGTGGTAAGGTTCCGCGCAACGATCGCTATCCCCCATAATCTACAGCCGGGGTGTACGTGTGAACTCAATTCCAACCCATTTTTTGTTTTTTTTTTCCCCCAGGGCTGCAGCGATGACTTTAAGAACAGTGTTGTTATCCTTGCAAGCCCTCTTGGCAGCCGCGGAACCGGACGACCCACAAGACGCAGTCGTGGCAAACCAGGTACAACTTTTTGATCCCGTTTCCTTTTAGAAAATCCGCTTTTTCAAGGCTGCTTTTTTTTTTTTTCCTCCCAGGAAGAGAAGCTTTAAAAATCCGGAAACAAGCTAGTGAAAAATATGCTTTTTTTTTTTTTTTCCTTCCCCCCTTGCTGGCTTGCATCTTCTTTCCGAGGGAAAAGTCAGTGTCAACGCTGCAAATACTGTATATTCTTGCTTTGACAACATGCAGAGCTGTCTGGCATTTTTATAGTTAAACCAGGCAGAAGGGGAAAAAGAAACCGGAAGTAAATCACATCTTCCAAGTTGATTGGAAGATGTGAACCATGACCCCAAAGAAAGGTGGGAGGGAAATGCTTAGAAATATATGCCTAGCGGAAAAGAAGCCAGTCCTAAGCACTTCCTCCATATTGTGCTGACGTATCTTTAACATTAATAAATGCTTTTAGGAGAAAATATGCCTGAAAGTCCTTTTTAGTGTTTCGTTAATCAGACATATGACATCCAGAGTATTACACATTTACACATTTCTCCACAGCAGATACAGATTGTGTCCTTTCCGCAAGATTTCAAGTGGTCTTTTTCTCTCTCTTTCTTTTTTTTCCCTTTGACACAGTACAAACAGAATTCAGAAATGTTTAAACAGACAGCTCGGCTTTGGGCGCACGTTTACGCTGGAGCACCAGTTTCTAGTCCGGAATATACCAAGAAGATAGAAAATCTTTGTGCTATGGGATTTGATAGGGTAAGCCTCGCCTTCTCGTACTGCCACCGTTGCCAAGTGCGCTAAAAATTTTTATTTTTTATTTTATTAACCCAATCTCTTTTCCCAAGATCCAGAATTACAGGTAGTCCTTGACTTACGGCCACAGCTGAGCCCATTTCCACTGCTAACTAGGGCGGTTGTTAAGTGAATTTTTGCCCCACGTCCTGACTTTTCTTCCCGACGTTCTTAAGCGAATCACGGCGGCTCTAACACGCTTGTTCGGTGAATCTGGCTTCCTGATTGGCTCGGCTGATCAGAAGGTCGCAAAAGGAGGATCACGTGATTCCCCCCCCCCCCCGGGACACTGCAACCGTCCTAAGTACATGCCGGTTGCCGAGCCTCTGAATTTTGATCACGTGACCCTGGGGATGCCGCCACAGGTTGTAAGCGCGAAAAAGGGTCCTAAGTCACTTTTTCCCGGTGCTGTTGTAACTTGGAACGTCGACAAAACAAATGTTAAGTCCAGGACTATCTGTACCAGGGGTCTTCAAACTTGGCCCTTTTATGACTTGTGGACTTCAACTCCCAGAATTCCTCAGCCAGCATGCCTGGCTGAGGAATTCTGGGAGTTGAAGTTCACAAGTCATAAATGGGCCAAGTTTGAAGACCCCTGTTCAGTAGTTTTTCTGTGGGAGTTTCTACTGCTTGAGAAATTTCGTGGAGCTGCATTCAATGCGGTTCTATGCTAAGTCTCTTGCTTCAGTTTAGCCCAGGGCAGGGGTAGGCAACCTTGGCTTTTTTATGACTCGTGGACTTCAACTCCCAGAATTCCTGAGCCAGCATAGCTCAGCTTGGAAACCTCTCCCTTTCCCCTCAGCGTGGCTGGCTCAGGAATTCTGGGAGTTGTAGTCCACGAGTCATTAAAGAGCCAAGGTTGCCTACCCCTGGCCCAGGGGTAGGCAACCTTGGCTCTTTGATGACTCGTGGACTACAACTCCCAGAATTCCTGAGCCAGCATGGGGGAACTATGGCTCCTTTATGACACGTGGACTTTAACTCCCAGAATTCTTGAGCCAGCTATGCTGAGGGGCAAGGGAGAGGTTTCCAAGCTGAGCCACGCTGGCTCAGGAATTCTGGGAGTTGAAGTCCACCAGTCATAAAAGAGCCACGGTTGCCTACCTCTGGCCTAGGCCGCTTTATGACTCGGGGACTTCAACTCCCAGAATTCCTGAGCCAGCATGGGGGAACTATGGCCTCCTCATGACTGGTGGACTTCAACTCCCAGAATTCCTGAGCCAGCATGGCTCAGCTTGGAAACCTCTCCCTTTCCCCTCAGCATGGCTGGCTCAGGAATTCTGGGAGTTGAAGTCCACCAGTCATAAAAGAGCCACGGTTGCCTACCCCTGGTTTAGCCCTTGTCGGAGGTGTGCTTTCTATTACAGCCAGGTGAAAATTGTGGGTTTTTTGTTGTTTTTTTTTAAGTACAGGGGCCTCTTCTGACCTCAGTTGCTTTTTTGTCTTTATTTTTTTTTTTTTGCAGAACGCGGTAATAGTGGCCTTGTCATCAAAATCATGGGATGTAGAGAGAGCGACAGAACTACTTCTGAGTAACTGAGCCCTGTGCGGAAACTGCTTCAGCGTAGCCCAGCCTGCCTGTTCTGGAGGAGCGTCACCACCTCTTGTCTCTTCTTTTTAGGTTTCAATATAGATTCTCTTTTAAAAAAAAAAACAAACAAACACTGGCATTCTCGCCTGATGCTATCTAGGCCCTATTGGAGACTGAAAANAAATATATGCCTAGCGGAAAAGAAGCCAGTCCTAAGCACTTCCTCCATATTGTGCTGACGTATCTTTAACATTAATAAATGCTTTTAGGAGAAAATATGCCTGAAAGTCCTTTTTAGTGTTTCGTTAATCAGACATATGACATCCAGAGTATTACACATTTACACATTTCTCCACAGCAGATACAGATTGTGTCCTTTCTGCAAGATTTCAAGTGGTCTTTTTCTCTCTCTTTCTTTTTTTTCCCTTTGACACAGTACAAACAGAATTCAGAAATGTTTAAACAGACAGCTCGGCTTTGGGCGCACGTTTACGCTGGAGCACCAGTTTCTAGTCCGGAATATACCAAGAAGATAGAAAATCTTTGTGCTATGGGATTTGATAGGGTAAGCCTCGCCTTCTCGTACTGCCACCGTTGCCAAGTGCGCTACATTTTTTTATTTTTTATTTTATTAACCCAATCTCTTTTTCTAAGATCCAGAATTACAGGTAGTCCTTGACTTACGGCCACAGCTGAGCCCATTTCCACTGCTAACTAGGGCAGTTGTTAAGTGAATTTTTGCCCCACGTCCTGACTTTTCTTCCCAACGTTCTTAAGCGAATCACGGCGGCTCTAACACGCTTGTTCGGTGAATCTGCCTTCCTGATTGGCTCGGCTGATCAGAAGGTCGCAAAAGGAGGATCACGTGATCTCCCCCCCCCCCGGGACACTGCAACCGTCCTAAGTACATGCCGGTTGCCGAGCCTCTGAATTTTGATCGCGTGACCCTGGGGATGCCGCCACAGGTTGTAAGTGCAAAAAATGGTCCTAAGTCACTTTTTCCTGGTGCCGTTGTAACTTGGAACGGCAACAAAACAAATGTTAAGTCCAGGATTATCTGTACCAGGGGTCTTCAAACTTGGCCCTTTTATGACTTGTGGACTTCAACTCCCAGAATTCCTCAGCCAGCGTGCCTGGCTGAGGAATTCTGGGAGTTGAAGTCCACAAGTCATAAACGGGCCAAGTTTGAAGACCTCTGATCTAGGTGAATTCTAGACTGAGTAGAGCAGGATTCTTCAAACTTGTCCCTTTTATGTCTTGAGGACTTCATGGCTGAGGAATTCTGGGAGTTGAAGTCCACAAGTCTTAAAAGGGCCAAGTTTGAAGACCCCCTGTTCAGTAGTTTCTTTTCTGTGGGAGCTTCTGCTGCTTGAGAAATTTCGTGGAGCTGCATTCAATGCGGTTCTGTGCTAAGTCTCTTGCTTCAGTTTAGCCCAGAGGTAGGCAACCTTGGCTCTTTGATGACTTGTGGACTACAACTCCCAGAATTCCTGAGCCAGCATGGGGGAACTATGGCCCCTTTATGACTCGTGGACTTCAACTCCCAGAATTCCTGAGCCAGCCACGCTGAGGGGAAACGGAGAGGTTTCCAAGTTGAGCCATGCTGGCTGAAGAATTCTGGGAGTTGAAGTCCACCAGTCATAAAAGAGCCACGGTTGCCTACCTCTGGCCTAGGCCTAGGCCGCTTTATGACTCGTGGACTTCAACTCCCAGAATTCCTGAGCCAGCGTGGCTCAGCTTGGAAACCTCTTCCTTTCCCCTCAGCATGGCTGGCTCAGGAATTCTGGGAGTTGAAGTCCACGAGTCATAAAAGAGCCAAGTTTGAAGACCCCTCAGTTAGAGGAACATATGAAAGTATAATTAACGTTAAATTAATGTAGACTTTATTAGTTTAGAGCAGGGGTAGGCAACCTTGGCTCTTTTATGACTGGTGGACTTCAACTCCCAGAATTCCTGAGCCAGCATGGCTCAACTTGGAAACCTCTTCCTTTCTCCTCAGCGTGGCTGGCTCAGGAATACTGGGAGTTGAAGTCCAGGAGTCATAAAAGAGCCAAAGTTGCCTACCTCTGGTTTAGCCCTTGTCGGAGGTGTGCTTTCTATTACGGCCAGGTGAAAATTGTGGGTTTTTTGTTTTTGTTTTTAAGTACAGGGGCCTCTTCTGACCTCAGTTGCTTTTTTGTCTTTTTTTCTTTTTTTGCAGAACGCGGTAATAGTGGCCTTGTCATCAAAATCATGGGATGTAGAGAGAGCGACAGAACTACTTCTGAGTAACTGAGCCCTGTGCGGAAACTGCTTCAGCGTAGCCCAGCCTGCCTGTTCTGGAGGAGCGTCACCACCTCTTGTCTCTTCTTTTTAGGTTTCAATATAGATTCTCTTTTAAAAAAAACAAACAAACACTGGCATTCTCGCCTGATGCTATCTAGGCCCTATTGGAGACTGAAAACAAAAACAAAAACAAAAAAACTGCTCTGTAAATAAAGCTAATTAAACATCTGTGTAAATTTTAAACAAAAAAACAACAAAAAAAAAAAACCAAGGGGGAAATACTTTAATTTTTTTTGGGGTTTGTTTTTTTTTTTTTTCCCTTACTAAATATTGTTTATTCCTGGAGCTTGGCTAAAATCGGAAAAAAAACAACTTGGTGGGGACGAAACTGTGTTCTTCCGTAGCGTTAGCGGCGCGACCGAGACAGGAATTTGCATCAGGATTTATTTTATTTTTTTTGACTTTTATTCAGAAACACATCAGGTTGTGTCTGTAATCATCAAGCGTTGATGTCACCCATCCCGGCTCCCTTACCGTGTTTTTTGGGGG
Organism: Protobothrops mucrosquamatus; assembly: GCF_001527695.2. NCBI lineage: Eukaryota > Metazoa > Chordata > Lepidosauria > Squamata > Viperidae > Protobothrops > Protobothrops mucrosquamatus. The sequence continues at coordinate 122,499 of NW_015386368.1, read as the reverse complement.
GTTTTTTTTTGGGGGGAAATGGATCCTACATGCCTGTGGACTGACCTTATATTTGCATGCTTGTACTTTACATAGACACTTTAAGCAATTGGGGGCGAAGTGAACAAAACACCGCTCGGAGTACTTGAGTATTCATCCTTGTAACTTTTTTTTTTTTGGCCTAAAGATTTTCCAGGCGGGTTTCGGAAACTCAAAATACTGGGGGGGCTGACTCTGATATTTGCGCCACCTTCGGGGTTAACAACTCCGGACACCTTCCTCCTTCCCAGCCCCCCCCCTCTTTCAGCTGCACGCACAGTGGCAATAACCACACACTAGGACCTCTCCAGAGTTTGTGGGGTTAATCGGTGCCATCTAGCCTAGTTTCCCCACTTCGCGTGGTTCTCTTTTTGAATTAATAACCCCGTACGAGTGTTTCCAGCGTTGTAATTTCTACACAATTGTATAAAGGTTTGGTATCTTTGGACATAGCACAAACCGGTGGAGCTGCTGTTTTATTTCTTTCGCAGGAATCGAACCTCTTTCAATAAATTCTGGCTAGAATGAATTTACTGAAAAGAACTGGGTCTCTGTTAACGTTGAGAATGCCACCCGTTGTTTTTTTTATATTAGCCTACGCTGTGACGCTGTCGGCTTTTGGGACATAATTAGCAGTTGCTTATAAAGGGTTGTGCAAGACACACACACACACACCCTTGTGTGCATTTTTCCCTAGCTGACATTTGGAAATCTTGGTTTTTTGTTTTTTGTTTTTTACTGTACATATATGTTAAATGTCGGTAGTAAATTTCTCCAGGATGAACGGTCCTGCTAAAAGAACAGTGTATCTTTGTATTCACTTGAGAGATCTGAACACTCCAGCTTGTTAAGTTTTCTAGAAGGCCAAAACACCTACTTTTTGTGGAAATTTCGGCGCTGCCCTGCAAATTCTTCTCAGCGAAATGCAATAGCACACATGGAGCATAATGGAATTATTTCCCTCAGTCCAATTTCTTATGTACTGTAGATAGAAATGTTTACATTAATAATCTTGTGTTTTAATTGAAGAACAGGCAATGGGCTACCGGTAGTTTTTGCTAATCTTGTCGTACGTTACATTACTGTTAAATAATAATAATAATAATAATAATGAGCAGTCAAGATGGGCGTGCAGGGTTCCCTTCTGCAAGATATTCAAATTATCGACCGTCTCGGATATGATGACGCAGAAAATAATAATTATTTGTGCAATATGAGGCACTGCTTTTTCACATCCCATTTCTGCATCCAGTTGATTGTGTGATTTATCTTACAGTCATGTAAATCACTGGCAGAAGCCAAAGGAAATGTGACTTTTATTTTTTGGTTGGTATTTCTTTGATATTTATTATTTTTTTTTAAAAAAATAATAATAATTGTTGCTGCTCAACATTTTTGTTAAAATCTTAGCTGGGGCAAACGCAGCCATGACAATTTGCCATTTGTGTTTGTACTTTTTTTTTTTTTTAATGGTCTATGTTTTGATGAGGTCCTCACGATATTATTTACCCTGGTGGTAATTGTGTAAACACAGATTTCATATTTCCTTGTTCTTTACGCATCATTAAAAGGAAGAACTCGGAAGTAGTTTAGCTGGGATAAAACGTCTCTTGCTTTTATATTTTGATAAATCTAAGGAAGATTCTGTGGTTTATGTCAAAATGACATTAGGAAAGCCTTGAACGCAGGACAGCGCTTGTGATATACACACAGGTAGTCCTGGACTTACAAACGATTCGTTTAGTGACCGTTCAAAGTTAACAGCACTGGAAAAAGCGGCCCGTGACCCATTTTTTTCACACGGCCTTTGTAGCAGCCCCATGATCACGTGATCAAAATCCAGAGGCTCGGCAACTGGCATGTACTTAGGACTGTTGCGGTGTCCTGGGGTCACGCGATCCCCTTTTGCGGCCTTTTGATAGGCAAAGTCAAGGGGGGGACTTAACAACCGTGTGGCTAACTTATCAGGTGCGGTGATTCACTTATAGCTGTGGCACGAAGGGCAGTTAAAATGCGGTAAAATTCACTTTAACTAATGTCTCACTTACAACCTGTTGTAAGTCGGGGACTACCTGTTCAGCTGTTCCTTGCTTGCAGTGATAATTTTGGCCTACCTTTAACTTATACACAAGAGAGTGGGACATTGAAAGATGGGAGAGCCAATTTTCCACGGAAACGGTAGAAGTACCAAGTGTCCTTCACGCTTCAACCATAATTAAGTGAATAAAGGTTTATGGAGAAAGGAAAAACCACATTGGCCTATGCTTGTTTAACCAAGGCTGATAACAACTGGCAACGTGAGGGACTAGACACTTGTGTCGGGCTTGGGAAACAACTTGAGTGGAACAGGTTAAAGGCTGTCAGGGTAGCAACGACTTGGAAACGATGAACCTTGGCTAAATTTTCAGCTTTTTTTAAAAAAAATTAATATTATGAAGTATAAACCGAGCGAGCTTTTGGACCTGGGATGTACCTGTGCTGCTGCGTCATGCTCTCGCTCCGCACAACGTTGCCGTAATTTCTCCTGCACAGAACACAACCCTGGGCTAGACCGTCCCATCCAGCTTTAGTGACGCAGGAATCTTTCTCAAAGAGAGTTGGGATCGATTAGTAATTCAGAAAAGCTGTTTTTCCCAGAGACCTCAGCAAATCTTAACAAGTGCAAAAAAGTCCCTCTTGGATGCCCGCTCTTCTTTCCCTACTACAAGATCCTGTTCAAGGTGTGGAGTACTGTACTACTGACTATTGACAAATAAAAGTTTCCCCATTCCAGCTGATCTAATCGGAGACCCGTGTTTTTTTCCAGCAGCATTTAGTAGTAATTTTATAGAAAGCTGTCGGATGTCTATAATGCGTCGTTTTCCTTGGGCTTCATTTGGGGAATTAACGGAGCGACGAAACTGCAAGCCAGAATAAACGAAAAGGAATAGGCCGCCACGTGAGTAAACTTCGCAAACAAGACACAAGAGTCAGCATCCTATTTTGGAAAAGGCAACAGGAATCTTTTGGCTCCTATTGGACCATTTAATTGCAGATAAATACGCTTCTTTGGCCGACGACAATTCGTACGACCCACCTGACTTAGCAGCCACGGGAATCTTAATAATAATAATAATAATAATCTAGTCCAACCCCCTGCTCAGGCAGGAAACCCTATACCATTTTAGACAAATGGCGGTCCAGTCTCTTCTTAAAAACTTCCAGTGTTGGCGCATTCACCGCTTCTGGAGGCAGGTTGTTCCACTGGTTAATTGTTCTCACTGTCACGAAGTTTCTCCTTAGTTCTAGGTTGCTTCTCTCCTTGGTTAGTTTCCACCCGTTGCTTCTTGTCCTGCCTTCAGGCACTTTGGAGAATAGCTTGACTCCCTCTTTGGGGCAGCCCCTGAGATACTGGAAGGCTGCTATCATGTCCCCCCTCGTCCTTCCCTTCATTAAACTAGACATCCCCAATTCCAGCAACCGTTCCTTGTATGTTTTAGCCTCCAGTCCCTTTTGAGATGGGGGCTCCTCGTGGGCTCAACGGCCTTGTTATCGGTCAACTTCTACAATGGACTTCATCTCTTGCGGCAGCCACGTCACTCTGGCCCAGGTAGCAGGTCAACCCAGCAGAGCAGGGACGACACGGGAGGTGGGGGGGCCGAGGCACACAAAAATTATTCAACAGCAGTTCATCCTTCTCATCTGCAGACCACATGGACTACACAAAACATTGCTGGAAGCAAAGGCTGATGGCATTGGAGGAGACGATGATGGGGTAAGCAGCAGGAGATGCAGGGGTGGGGAGGGGGGGGATGAAAAAGGTAGACTTGAAGGAAGCCCCGCTTGCAGGCGGACAAACTGGAGCGACATTTTTGCTCGAAGATTGCAGGCAGTTCAGTGGAGAGCTTACAGGAACCACATCCCTTTTGCGTGTGTGTATGTGTGGGTGGGATGACCTTGAATGAGCAGGCATTCTGAGAGGGACGGTGCTCCTAGCAATTAAAATGCTTACTCTTGGTTTAGCAGTAGGTGTGGCAGCGGCTGCAGCACCACAAAGAGATCAGCCCTGGCATGAAAAAAAAAAAAAAACCAGCATGCAGAGGACGGGAGACGTAAAACCCAGCCCTTAATTTCTTGCAATTTCCCTGGTGTGTGTATGTGTGTGTTTTGGCCCACAGAGTCCCTCCTATAGGGTGTATGTCTCCAAAGGCCCAGAACTGCTGAGGAGGAAATGGGACAGTAGAGGAAATGAAGGATGGCCCTGGCCAATCACCTCTTGTGGGGTAAAGCGGAGCAGGTGAGACCTCTCAACACCTGAAGATAGAGCTGGAGGTGCGTGATGGTGGAAGCTTGGCCAGGGAAGAACCTCGGCTCCATAGACTGCCTGACGGCCAAGCCACACAACTTTTCCTCGGCAGCTCTCTGGCTTTCGGCCTTGTGCTCCTTACCCCGGTTCTTCCGTTTGAGCTGCTGGCCTCTGGAGAACCTCTTCCCGGCCAAGGCAACAAGTTGGACTCAAGAAACCGAGATGGAAGCGCGTTGGAACGGTTGACGTGTTAGACCAGGAACGCAAAGTTCTAGAATCTCGGTTCGCCGCCAGCCATGGGAGTCTTTTTGGAACCCATCCTGTTCTTCCCCAGTCCATCCTACCTGACAGGACTGTTGTGAAGAAGATAGAAGAGGAGGATGAAGAACCTAACCTGGACCTAAAGAACCAATCCGAACAAGCTCTTCTCCTGCGGGGCAGGATGAGATGGCTGTCAAAGGAGTTGCTCCTGATGACAACACCGTCTTCCAGGAATTTGAAGGAGGGTGCCAAACGTGTTATGGGCATTCCATCCAAGGACATCCTCTTTGCCTGATGTGTTCCTCCTGCTATTGGCTCTCCACGTTGGTCTAATACTGGGGTTTTCAAACTTGGCCCTTTGATGACTTGAGGACTTCAATTCCCAGAATTCCTCAGCCAGCCTCCATTTTGTTTGTTAGATTTAAGACAGGGGTCTTCAAACATGGCCCTTTGATGACTTGTGGACTTCAATTCCCAGAATTCCTCAGCCAGCCTCCATTTTGTTTGTTAGATTTAAGACAGGGGTCTTCAAACTTGGCCCTTTGATGACTTGTGGACTTCAACTCCGAGAGTTCCTCAGCCAGGCAGGGGGAGAATGGGACAAGCAGAAGCCAGGTGACCTAATAGGAAATCCAGGTGTGTGTGTGTGTGTGTGTGTTTCATATCAGTGTACAGGTAGTTCTCAACTTACAACCACAACTGGCCCCGGGACACTGTGACCGTCATAAATATGAGCCAGTTGCCAAGCATCCGAATTTCAGTCAGGTGACCATGGGAATGCTGCAATGTAAGTGTGAAAAACGGTCGTTAAGTCCCTTTTTTCAGTGCTGTTGTAATTTTGAATGGTCACTACTGTTGTAAGTCGATGACTACCTGTAGTATCCCACCCCCCACTAGAAATTCGGTCAGTTGGGGATGGCGGAAGCGGTCCACACCTAGAGGACACCACTTTAGTGTAGATGACCTTTTGTAGCCTTAGACAAAGAAAATTTCTCCCTGTAGAAAGGGAGGCAGGGCAGGTCATGTATTAAAATAAAGCTCCTTACTCCGTTTACGGCCACAGCTGTCTGGACCTCGGAGGCCCCGGCATGTACACGGAAGCCACGCACAGCGGATGGCTGTCTCTGCGTAGACCCAAGCACATTCCACGTTCTTCTCTGGAAGGGCCTGGAATTCAAGATAAAAGGAACATCCCTCAGCAGTTTCTCCAAACAAAATCAAGGGCGGAAATAGATCCAATTGTGGATCGCGTGACCATGGTGTGTGTCTGTGTGTGTGTGTGCTGCAATTGGTCGTGAAGTGTGAAAAACAGTCCTTTTTAAAAACTATTTCCAGTGCTGTTGTAACTTTGGATTGTTGTTAAGTCAAGAACTACTCTGTGCTCCCATTTTCCACTTACACAATGACAAAGTAAATCCGGGGCATCCGATCCCCTGCACAGGACCCCACGACATCAGCAGTTGCAGCAAAGAGGGTGGCCGAGGACGTTATACTGTCTAATTCAAACCATATATTCCATTCTCAGATTTAAGTTTTATTTTTAAGGGGGGGGGCATCTTTATCTGCTAGCTTATGTTACCTTTACTACTGGGGTTCAAGAAGGGCCGCCCAGCACTGCCTCCTGCCTGTGCGAGGGTCATCCCAGGGGTTTTCAGAGCTGAGGCTGGGCGAGACTTGCGTCTCTGGGGTGCCACTAATCGCCCTGACTACTAGGCCACACTGCTTGCCATCTTCCTGAAATGATAGCAGGGGTAGGCCAACTTGGCTCTTTTATGACTCGTGGACTTCAACTCCCAGAATTCCTGAGCCAGCATGGCTAAGCATGGAAACCTCTCCCTTTCCCCTCAGCATGGCTGGCTCAGGAACTCTGGGAGTTGAAGTCCACCAGTCATAAAAGAGCCAAGGCTGCCTACCCCTGATGTAGGCTCTCCTCCCTGACCAGGGGGTTGGACTAGAGGACCTCCAAGGTCCCTTCCAGCTCTTTTCTGATTGGTGGATGGGTTCCTTCTCAAGCACAACAGCCCCCAGCCCACCAGCCTCCCTGGGCCCCTTCCCCGTTTCTCCTTGGCGTCGTGAGGAAGGGAGAGAAGGGGCAAATCCCCTCCGCCCCCCCCCTCCATCGCCCTCTCTCTGCCACCCTCGGCGTCCTTCCTTCCAATGGGGGAGGGCCCGAGGGAGCCCCTCTGCTCACCTGCACGTCCCACCGCTCACGAGCTTCCCTGCAGGCCGAGGCCGCCCGAAGAGCTTAGCAGAGTGACAGAGCGGGGAAGGGGCCTTCGAGGTCTTCTAGTCCGACCCCCTGCTCGGGCAGGAAACCCTAGAGCAGGCCGGACTACAACACCCGCCAGCTGCAGGAGGCGAGAGGATGGGGCCTCACGCCCCCCCCTCATTGTGGGCGGGGCCCCAGCCCCTTCCCTACGCCCCTCCTCACCGTGAAGCCCTCGGCCGCCTTTCCTCACGAGAACTTCCGGGTTGGGGAAACGTTCACTTCCGGTTTTCTACCGAGTTGCCCGTCCCTCGGCCAGAAGGGGTCCGGGGCGACGCATGCGCCGTCCTGCCTAAACGGGCGAGGGAAACCAAAGGGGAGGTGCCGGCGGTCACGTGCCCTTTTCGGAAGGCGGTCGCCGCGGCAACGAAGAGCCCGCCTCCGAGGCGACTTGATGTTCTCCTTGACGTTCTCGGGCGGCTCTTCCGCTTCCGGGTAGCGCATTGCGAAGCCTTTTTGCCCCGAGGTTAAGGCTGGAACTGCAGCGCCAGCATCCCCAGCCAGCACTAGGGGCTGATGGGCTTTGAAGTCCAAGCCCATGAAGACCCCGGCCCAAGGATGCGGCTCCACTGGGGGGGTGGGGGGAAGAGAGTGCCTTGACCTCAAACCAACACTGTTGCACAAAACAAAACACTGGGAGCCACAAAACCCTTTTGATATCTAAAATGAAGATAACACTGCATATATCCTTTTTTACCTGTAATATAATATATATGTGTGTGTCTGTGTGTATATGTATATATGTACAATGTATGTATATTTGTATTTGTGTGTGTGTATATCTTCTATATAAATAAAAATGTAAATGTTCGTTTGTTCAAAATCTTAAATCTCCGAAAGTTCTTCACCGATTGCTTTGAAATTTTGACACAACGTTGCATTCGAATACGCGCGTGTTTTTATATACCTGCTATTATATAGATGTCACACCTGTGACAGGTAAAAACATGCTTTTTTTGAAAAACAGCGCCATCTGTTGGACGTAAAAGCAACACATGCTTTTACTAGACTGAGCCACAGCAACGCATGGCCGGGTACAGCTAGTATGAAATAAAGGTAAAAAAGGATATATGCAGTGTTATCTTCATTTTAGATGTCAAAAGGGTCTCTCTCTCTGTGTGTGTCTCTTTCCTCTCTCTCTTTCCTCAATCATTTTTCTTTCCTTTTTCTCTTTCCTCTCCCCCTTTCCTCCCCCTTTCCTCTCTTTTTCTCTTTCCTCTCCCCCTTTCCTTTCTTTCTCTTTCCTCTTTCCTCTCTCTTCTCTTTCTTTCTCTCTTTCCTCTAACTTTCCCTTTTTAGATGTCAAAACTTTCTCTCATTTTAGATGTCAAAAGGGCCTCTCTCTGTGTGTCTCTTTCCTCTCTCTTTCCTCAATCATTTTTCTTTCCTCTTTTTTCTTTCCTCTCCCTTTCTCTCCCTCTTTCCTCTCCCCCTCTCTTTCCTTCTCTTCCCTTTCTTTCTCTTTCCTCTCTCTCTTTCTTCTTTCTCTTTCCTCTAACTTTCTCTTTCCTCTTTCCTCAATCATTTTTCTTTCCTCTTTCCTCTCCCTTTTTCCTCTCTTTTTCTCTTTCCTCTCCCTTTCTTTCTCTTTCCTCTTTCTTTCTCTCTTTCCTTTCTTCCCTCTTTCCTGTCTGGCATCCTCACTCCCCTCCCCTGAGCTATTCTGGGCAAACTGCCAAAAGCAAAAGAGAAAGGGAATCTGCCAGCCCCTATCTCAGCGCAACAATTAAGACACATCAACCTCAATGGGTTTTTTTGCAACACTAACAAAAAAGAGACCTGAACCATATAGGAACATATTTACATGAACAAAGAAGCCTTCCTGGAGACAGCATTAATCACTACCGGCCAAAGCAGACACAAACGAGATAGAATTAATTTAACAATAATCCTTTCAGAAGTCAAATCATAATTTCAATAACTTGAGGGGTAGAAGAACGAATCCCCTCCCCTTGGGAATTGACTAGCTAGTCCAGGAACCTCCGCTGTATTGTATGGTGTCTGGTTTCTGTAAATAAACCTACTTTCTGGCAACTTGCTTCGTTCCCTGTCATCTCTTCCACCTGAGCTGAAGGTCTGCTTCCCAACTGGAGACCTGAACCAAGAAAAAACTTCTGACACCACTTTTATTATTTTTTATAAACAACTCGAGGCGCTAGGTTTTCTCCAGGACAATCTTTCCATGGCTGAAGTCTCCCAACGGTGACCCATGGCTGGGGTTACTGAGCGCATTCCTCTTCCTCGGGGGTCTTCAAACGTGGCCCTTTGAGGACTTGTGGACTTCAACTCCCAGAATTCCTCCACAAGTCATCAAAGGGCCAAGGTTGAAGACCCCTGATTCTTGCTGCATGTTGCCTTTCCCTTCCTTTCCAACCTGCCTAGCACGGTAGATTTCTCAAGAAAGTTGAGGTCTCCAAATTTATATTTCAAGATGAAAACTTATTAACTTGCCATACGCTAATTAATAACCACTCCAAAGATGGCCGCCTCTTCCATTTTACATCCTCTATCTCTAGGGGCTGCCATCTCAAGAGTTGGCGCCAATATGGTTAATGGCACATGCGTCTCTCGGTTTCCCGCTCATTTTAACTGCCATCTGTCTGGTAAACTCATGAGATTCGTTTTTCTCGCCATGCACATGTATACATAACCTGAACTAGACTGTTGTTTCTCTATGTCGCATATGCATAATTCCGTACTTATCTATTTTTGTCATATTTATGTAGTGTATATCAGAGGTGGTGACCCTTTGAGAGCTGTATGCAATGAAATTTCATTTTAACGGATGCCGATTAGTGTACATTCAAAGTGACAATAAAGTTATTTTCTATTCTATTTCATTCCACATTTTGTTTTGTTCTATTCTGTTCCATTCTATTGTTTATTCTGTTCCATTCTATTCTACTGTTCTATTCTCATTCTCTATTCTATTCCCATCCCATTCTCTATTCTATTCTAATTCTATTCTCATTCTCTATTCTATTCTAATTCTATTCTCATTCTCTATTCTATTCTATTCTATTCTAATTCTCATTCTCTATTCTATTCTCTATTCTATTCTCATTCTCTATTCTATTCCATTCCATTCCGTTCCATTCCATTCTACTTTCTATTCTATTCTATTCTAATTCGGAATACAAAGTATTGCCAGGTGTAATGTGAAAGTAAAACCCAGATCTGAAATGGAAACTCAGCATCTCTTCGCCATCATCTCCTGTTTTAAGTTGCTCCAGGCATCCTCATTTTGGCATCCTTGCTGTACCAAAGGCTACTGGATGCCCCTGTTCGTTCTGCAGACGTACCTTAACCGGAGGCAGCATTTCCTTCCGTGTGCCTGGAACCCGCTGTCACAACATCCAAGCCTGCATCCGAGTTCTCTTGACTCTTGAGCGTCAATTTTCATTGCAATAACGATGACTTTGACATGAGGAATTAGGCTGCAACTTTCTAGATTTGCAGACCTACGAAAAACGGTCGATGTTTCCATACCCGCAACGCCCACCGTTTTGCAAATGGCTCGTCCTTTTCAAACTTGGCAGTGTCGATGGAGGGAGCTGGCACAAGTCCCCGCGTACTCCAGATCCAGCACAGTGGATGCTTGTCAGAACAGTGAAGACCAATGAGTACTGCCCACAGTGCTTGGGATGATGGAGACAGTCAGGAGACTGGAGCTGGGTCCTTGAGCCCCTCCATGGTTACGTTTAAAGGTGGGGGAATACACACCTCCGCCTTGTAACGAATCTTTTAGATTGTATGAAGTCTCAAAAGACCCCCCAATACAAAGAACCTGGGTGGGGAATTCTGGCAATTGAAGTCCACAGGTCTTAAAGATGCTAAGGTTTGGACACCTCTGCTCTAAAGCTTGGAACAAAAACGCCTCGTTTAAAAAAAAAAAATCCCGCAGGAATATTCTACGTTGGTTCTGTTCTGTTGGAACAAAAACCCAAAACAAGCTTCTTTCGAGGGCATCACTTTCTAGTCTTGAAACATACTTTTTCCAAACATATCTTTTGCCCTGAGCTGCAGACAGCTGCTTTTGGATCAGCTCAACTTTGTAGGCTTTTCTAGTAAAAAAAAGGGGAAAAAAATAAATCTGTATTTATTACCATTTTAATCCTGCCTTCTGTTTTAATTGCTTTGTGCCGATCAGGCCTGAAATCTTGGGGGGGGGCGGGGGGACCGCTTTAAATTGTATTAGTGTTTCAGGGAAAGAAATATCCGCAACAAGGTAAGGAATCTCTTTATCACGTTGCTCCATTGTGGCTGGGGAATTCTGGGAGTTGAAGTCCACAAGTCTTAAAAGTTGCTAAGGTTGTGTGCACTTGGGGGAAAAGCAGAAAGATACCAAATGACACCTAGAAGCATTTATTTTATGCAACCAACTTAAATATGATGGCGTGTACTTTAAAAGCGTACACTATATGCTGAACAATGCCTGGGGGAGGGGGGAGAGAAAAAAAACAACATTGATGCAAGTTCTCTAAATTAAATGTTAAAAAATGAGAAGAGTCGGGAAGGAAAACGTAAAACAGACTTAGTTTCAATCAAGGCAAGGCTTGAAATCCTAAACATTTTCAATGTTCCTTACAAAGCTGCCAAAAATCCCAACTATTTTTTAAAAAATTGATTTTTTTTTTTACATCAATAATAAAAATCTGGTGACAAACATTATAAAATCAAATCCTGGGATGACTTTACTCCATTTAGATTTAGAATATTCCAACAAAACCACAGGAGTAAACCCACTCAGAAGTGATATATGTTTTTTTTTTTATAAAACGAACAATATGTACATTTATTGCAACTTATATTAAACTAAAATGGAGGAGGAAATTAAAAAAAAAAGATGAAATGTCTACTTGAAAAATCAATCATCAAATGATTAGTCTCCTACTCTTGATAAAAGTCAGAAAGCAACATGTATAAAAATTGCCACTAGGTGACTTCTCAAAGCAGGAACCAAAAATCTGTACATCTTATTTTGCTGGATAAAAAGAAGAAAATTATACATAAGTCTTTAAAACGAAAGCAGATGAGAATTCGGTTGTGTAGTTATGTCTCGGATTAAAAATATCATTCGGTAGCCTATTTTTTCTTGAAAAAAGAAAAAAAAAAGATGATGGGTGATACCCAATTAAGGTATGTGAATATTTTTTTTTAACAATGCTATAAGGACCTCTCTCTGACTTTCTTTTTTTTAAAAAAAAAAAAATGCAGCATGAAAATTAATGGAGTAAAACACTTTTAAACTCCAGATGTGCGGAAACTGGAATTTTAGTGTTAAGCAATTTGCTTAATTATTGACTTTTCATAAAAAAGTCTCTGGGGAAATAAGAACAGATGCTTTTAGCCTCTCTCAAGAGTTCCTGCAGATTCATTTTCTCTGAAAGGGAAGCAGTTTTTTTTTTCCTTCGGTGTTCAGAGCGGAAAGCTGGATGATCTGAAGTATTTTCAGTTCCTACAGAGGACGTTTCTTGGGTTTTGCAGAAGCTGGGAGCCTGCCTCCCTTTGGCCCTTCTTTCTTCCTTTTGCGAGAAAGTTTTCTTTTTACCTTGTGGAGGAGGGAAAATACAGGTTAAACTCAAGAAGAACATGCAGTTCAAACATTAACTTTATCAATAAAGGACCTACAGTAAATCATCAACTGGCTGGATCACCTGGGCGGAGTGGAAATACTGATTTTAAATAGGTGTAAGGGAGATAGGGCGGTATATAAATTCAATAAATAACAATAATAATAATAATAATAATAATAATAATAATAATAATAATAATAATAATGTTATTTACAAAATTTGCATTGCATGGAGGACAAATCATTGTGGGTCTTTGGACAGCTTCAGAAACAACCAAATTCCCTTCCTTGGGGCGAGTCCAACTTAACACATCTTGTCTGTTGCATTAAAAATCCACCGAATTGGAGACCCGTGAAACGCAAGTGTTGTTGTGTTTGACTGATAAGGGCTGCGGTTTACATCAACACTCCTCAAACTGTTTCAGATGTTTTGGGAAACTGGCGTTAAGTACAGGAAGTCCTTGACTTGCAAACAAGTTCGTTTAGTGACTAAAGTTAACAGCTTTTCTCCTTTTTTTTTTTTGTTACTATCGTTAAAGCAATAAATAAATAAATAAACTTTCATTAGCTAAACTTGCTAGGTATTTTTTTTACAGTAAATATATTTTGCTTTTCTCCTTTTTTTGTCACTATCGTTAAAGCAATAAATAAATAAACTTTCATTAACTAAGACAGGGGTCCCCACGCAAACCAAGGAAGCCTCATCTGCCGGATGCAAGCACACACACCCCTCCGGTCCGTGGGAAAACCTCTCGCCGTGGGAACCGGTCCCTGGTGCCCAAACGGTTGGGGGGACCCTCTGATCTCAGTTAAAACTGAATTGATATTCTTTCGTCACGAGAGAAAACAGGGCAGCCATCGCTCCTAACGATGTCCGCCGGTCTCTCTTCCGGGATTGAGAATTTAATGAACCACCGACAAAAGCCCTGAATTTTTTTTCTGCCTGATGCACCTTCAGCAAGCCTGCCTCTGTTAGATCTGTCTCCTCAAGGTCATCCTGGCTGCTCTCACAAAGTTTAAAAAGATCCATTTCACTCGCGGAATATCCTGGACTGGACTCTATCTCCAAGACTGAATCTCCATCACTGCCCAGCACCTGGCTTCTGAAAAAAGGTCAGAATGGCAATATCATACAGGGAGCAAAACTTCTGACTGAAATCATATAGACTATGTCGGTCCTTTTACAGTGGAACTCGGTTTATTTCTGGGTGTTTTTTTTGGTTTTTTGGTTTTCCAAAACTGGAATAGGCTGACATGAAACATTTCCGTGATTTTAAAAACCAGAGGTGTGCTTTAGAGATAAATATAAATGTGCTTGATGGTGTAACATACATACATACATACAT
>NW_015386368.1:87352-108557 GCF_001527695.2 Protobothrops mucrosquamatus | reverse complement strand
AAACACATATGATGTCGCAGTTGCGACTGCTAAGCCTGTGGATGGCTCTAGTTTGAGCAGATACAGGCAAAAGATTCCTTTCTCCCATATTTGGGCCAACAGGGTGCACCAAACTCAAGATATATATATACATATATATATACATACATACACATACATATACACACACACACTTTATCAAGTAGACTCCCAATTGTGTAGGCCAGGGGTCTTCAAACGTGGCCCTTTTAGGACTTGCGGACTTCAACTCCCAGAATCCCTCAGCCAGGCACGTGAATTCTGGGAGTTGAAGTCCACAAATCCTAAAAGGGCCAAGTTTGAAGACCCTCTGGTGTAGGCCATCCAAAAATGTGCTCGTTTCTTATTAAATGTGACACTTTTCACTTTGAAATAGGATCACAACATAATCTGCTTTTAAGTGCTTTCCAAAGCTAGCTTGCTATAAAGAAGGAATGAAGGCGCCACAAATTTTATCTGCCTCTTATAAGCTTTTGCTGACCCCCAAATTCTTTGAATGCATCAAAGCAAATACATGTAGTCAGTTTGCTTTGATGCACAGGGACGAAATCAGATTAATCCCACTCACTTGAGCTCTCTGTATGTCCTGGCAAATAGATAAAAGTGTGGATTTTTCTTTAAAACCAGAACAAAGCAACATGCTTCTCCTTCCTATTATGTGGTGCATAAATAATATGCAGCAGCTTTTATTTAAATGTTCTGTCTTATCCAAAGACTTAAGTCCTTCGTGAATACAGAAATTTTAAAAATGCAAGAGACTTAACCATCGTAGTAGAATAGGAGATATCTAGTTTTATCACATTCTGGCCTCAGGACAAGTCAGATACAGCAAGTCACACACACACCCCACTGCAGTAATTTCTTGAATATTTTAGGTGGGACTTTGCAGTCAACTACCCTCAGTTATCACTTCTAGGTGCATAACACATTCAAGTGTGCAAGGAGCAGGGCTGTGGGGAAGAGATGGGAGGACAACCACAGGTGAGTCAAAATGTGGAGGTTCGTGAGGATATTAGTGAAACGATAAAACACCGACTTTGTGCATTTAATTCACCAAGGAGTCAGTAGCCAGGCAGATGGTCTGCTAATGGCGAGAGAGATATGAGATATTTCTCTTGCTTTGGGCAATTTCTGGCTCCTCTCTCTTGTGCATAGAAAACAACACCTTTCGCGAACAAAAGATTTACCAAACCGCTACTATTTCGAATGGCAGGGCTTATGGGGAAGAAAACGGTCGAGAAACACAAGGACAAACTTTTGGGATAGTGTCTCTTGAGCCTGATAATTTCAATTCTCAAAACTCCTTATCCTTTTGCGATGGGGCAATATTTCACAACAGCTGCCGCTGCTGCTTAGAAGACATTTTTAAATAAGAGACCTTCATGCACTGGAGGTCATAAGATCACAGCCCTGGTGTGAATCCTGCTCCCCCAACTGGACAGCCATTAAGCAGAGATACACTTTGATTTGTTGGATGGGTTGTGCAAGGCGAGTTGCGGTTTCAGAGATACAACGCAGGCGATCAACACAACTGGGTCTACTACAGGAATATTGCCAATCCATCGGCTTCTTCTGCTGATGTTAAATCAGGTACAGCCCTGACTCTGAGGGTCAACGTGAAAAAACTATGCAGGCTGCTGTTCTCCAAAGGATTTAAGTATGTGACTCCTTTTATTTTTGTATCATCACAAAACCTTGGAAGATGATTGTACCATCCCAAAATCTCAGACCTTGGAGTGGCTGAACAAGGGAGGATTTATATCCAAGGAACAAATTGCAGAATTGTATCTGGGGGAAATTCAGTAGGGAGAGAGAGGGGTAGGGAGGCAAACAGCACATAGTACGACAGGTTAAGATTTGTCCCAGAGGAAAAAAAAATCACAGCTTCATCGCCCATTATTGCAAATTTCCTACCAGGGAGAGCAATTAATTTGCCTCCAGAAGTTGTGGGTGCTCCGACGCTGGAGGTTTTAAAGGAGACTGGACAATCCATTTGTCTGAAAGGGTAGAGGGTCTCCTTCTCCAACAGGACGTTGGACTAGAAGACCTCTAAGGTCCCTTCCAATTCAGTTATTCTCTTAAGGATAGATTTATTCCCCCCCAATAAAGCCAGGAAGGGCTAAGGCGGGCAGCCTTCGAACGGGATTGGTTAACCCTCCCCCCCCCTTCCCCAAGGACACCAAACCAGCCGGCGTTTACCTTTGCAGGTCAATCTGTCTCTGTGCTGGTGCTGTTTTCTTGGTGGCCTCTGCCTGCTTTGGTGCCTTGGCGTTGCTCGCCTCCAGGGCGCCCGGACCCTCTTGGGCCGGTGCCGCCCTTTTCCGTCCTCGTCCGGAGGATTTACTCCCTTCGGCACTTCTCGTGGTGGCGCCCTGAGATTCAGACTTGGGGGGACGTCCTCGCCGGGGTTTGGGAGGAGCGGCTTGACCCGTTTCATCCGTTTTCTTCTCTTCCGCTTTCTGATGGAAATTCTCCGTCCCGGCTGCTGCGGTGATTCTTTTTTTGCCCCGCTCGGCACTGACGTTTTCTTGGGGTGCCTGGTCAGAATTAATCTCCTGGAAAAGAATTAAAAAATAATAATAGTGGTTTTTGGGGGTCAACCGAGCGTCAGGTGGAGATTGTCTCTGTTTCAATCGGCTTGTGGCTGAAATGCATTTCCAAGACGAGGGACAACAACTCCAGCAGCCCCCTTGAAAGCAACGCCCTGTAATTCATCCAAGGGGATTTACGGGCCGCAGGAGGGATTTCTCCTCTCTGCGTCGGGCCCTTTTTCTAGCAGCCTGTTCACAGAAGACCTAAGTCAGTGGTTCTCAACCTTTTTAATGCCGCGACCCCCAACCGGTCGTAAGTCGAGGACTAAACCGGTCGTAACTCGAGGACTAAACCGGTCATAAGTCGAGGACTACCCAATCGGCCGTAAGTCGAGGACTTTCCCTGCCCGGGAGCGCCGCGCATGCGTGGTTCCGCCCCCTGCGTCGGCCGAGGCGTAGCTGGCAAGCGGCAGAGACGGAGCAGGCCGACCACCAGCTGGCCCAGCCCAAGGGAGGTAAGGCACCCGCCGGAAAAGGGGGAAAAAATGGCGGACAGCCTTGCTTGGCGACCCCCGTGAAATGGTCGATCGACCCCAAATGGGGTCGCGACCCATAGGTTGAGAACCGCTGACCTAAGTCGTTCTTTGGCCACCTCCAAGCGAAAAGGCAGTAGGTTTAACATCACGGTGGGAAGGTCAGATCAGAACCCCACTTGATCTGAAAATGAGAGAGCCACTTTGGTTTAGCGATTAAGGCGCCAGGCTGAAAACTGGGAGACAATGAGGTCTAGTCTCACTTTAGTCAAGAAAACCGGCAGGATAACTTTGAGCCAATCACCAAGAGACTGTGAGTTCTAGTCCCGCCTTAGGCATGAAAATCAGCCGGGTGACTTTGGGCCAATCACCAAGAGACTGTGAGTTCTAATCCTGCTTTAGGCATGAAAATCAGCTGGGTGACTTTGGGCCAATCACCCAAAAGACTGTGAGTTCTAGTCCCGCCTTAGGCATGAAAACCAGCCGGGTGACTTTGGGCCAATCACCCAAAAGACTGTGAGTTCTAGTCCCGCTTTAGGCATGAAAACCAGCGGGGTGACTTTGGGCCAATCACCAAGAGACTGTGAGTTCTAATCCTGCTTTAGGCATGAAAGCCAGCTGGGGGATTTAGGCTGCATCACTATCTTGTAGCCCAATCCACCTCACAGGGTTATCGTTGTGGGGAAAACAGGAGGAGGAAGGAATATTAGGGATGTTTGCCAACCGTGAGTAATTTATAAAAATAATAAATGCAGGATATAAATAAAAGCCCATGTGATTTCTGTTTAGTCTCTCTGATGTCAGATTTATACTGAATCCGGTTTAACGAGTTCTAACTAGAGTTTTCCGTTTAAAACTCGATTTTTAGCTATCTCCCCTACGTGGTGTTCAAGCAGGCAGCACGTTTGATTATTATTATTTATTAAGTTTGCTCGGGGCCCATCTCACTGCAAGGTGACAAGGGCGTGTCACAACTTTATTGTTCTCAACACAATAAATGGGAAGGCAGGCCGAGAAGGATAGAAAGAGAACCGCAGTGAGTCCTATGGCTGATCAAGGAAAGGATCAGAAACTTTCTGATCTGTGACCTGTGATTTGCAGGTTCACATTTTATGCTTCACAGGAACTGCCACTAGTCCCCGACTTACAAAAGTTCATTTAGTGACGGTTCAGAGTTACAACACTTCAAAATTGTGACTTAGGACAGTTTTTCACACTTACGACCTTTGCAGCAGCCCCATGATCAGGGGGCTTCAAACTTGGCCCTTTGATGACTTGTGGACTTCAACTCCCAGAATTCCTCACCCAGGCAAAATACACAGGATTTATTTTTTTAAAAAATGGACTAAGATATGGGACGAGATTAGTAATTTAATTTAATTTGGGAAAACAAAGGTACTTTCGTTTGTAAAAAAAAGAAAAGGAAAAAAGCCTTAAAGCAGGGGTCTTCAAACTTGGTCCTTTGATGACTTGTGGACTTCAGCTCCCAAAGTTCCTCAGCCAGCCTCCATTTTGTTGGTTAGATTTAAGACAGGGGTCTTCAAATTTGGCCCTTTGATGATTTGTGGACTTCAACTCCCAGAATTCCTCAGCCAGCCTCCATTTTGTTTGTTAGATTTAAGACAGGGGTCTTCAAATTTGGCCCTTTGATGACTTGTGGACTTCAACTCCCAGAATTCCTCAGCCAGGCACGCTGCCTGAGGAATTCTGGGAGTTGAAGTCCACAAGTCATCAAAGGGCCAAGTTTGAAGATCCCTGGTCTGGATCCAAACATGCAGTTTCATCAAAATGGCCGTCTGAGGAATTCTGGGAGTTGAAGTCCACAAGTCATCAAAGGGCCAAGTTTGAAGACCCCTGCCCATGATCATGTGATCAGAATTCAGATTTTTGGCAACTGGTTCAGACTTATGACTGTTGCCATGTCCCAAGGTCATGTGATCCCTTTTACTGACCTTCTGACAAGCAAAGTCAGTGGGGGAAGCCTGATTCGCTTAACAAACCAGGTTACCAACTTATCAACTGCAGCGATTCCCTTAACAAACTGTGGCAAGAAAGTCCATAAAATGGAGCCAAAACTCACTTAACAAACGTCTCACTTAACAACAGAAATTTGGGGCATCAATTGTGGGGACTACATGTAATTCACCAAGCCGGAAACATTACGGACACACAATCTATACTGCTTAATTAGTACAACGGTCATCCTAACAGCTTCTTTATTAAGTTTTCCTAAATAATAAATTTTTTTAAGTAGCTTGACCATACCTTGTTTTTCACAGGTTCCATTTTTGTTGGGGTGACTGAAATAATTCTCACTGGATTTTCATCATTTTCGCTGACACCCGTCTCTGATAGATCCGAGCTCGGCTCTCTGCTGGACAAATTTTTAAAAGATTAATATAAATTTGGTTGTTGTTGTTGTTTTTCTTTGTAGCTATGAAACCGAACGATCAACAAGGAAACGGGGGCCAGCTGCATTTGGAGTTAAATTGTCAAAATTCAGAAAGAAATACTCAGTTTAGAAAAACACTCAAAAACTTTGCAGTTTCAGGCTGAGAAAAAAAACTATTTTAACACAAGAGCTTGTATTTTAATACCTCAGCCTCATTACTGAAAATGCCACCTACCTCGTTCTGTTTTCTGTTGGGGAATTCAACTCTGAATTTACACTGTTGTTGTTTCCAGTTTCTGATCCTGTGTTTCGAATATACGGTCTTCTTCCAGTTGCAGACAGAGGTTTATTTACTGCCCCTAATACGCCGGTTGGTTTCGGCTGTAAAATAGAAAGTGGATTTAAAAAAAAAAAAAAGGAGAGAAAAGTAAACTTATTTGTTTATCCTGTTGGTTGCAGTTTTTCAGTCTCTTTTGCACTTTCTATGTAAACACAATTGTTTTGCTGAGCAAGGCCATGGGCAAAATTCAAGATTGCTCGTGTGCTGGAAGGTACGAAACCGCAGATATAAAAGACACTACAAGGAAGACAGGGAGAGGGTTTGCTTGTGTATATGTGTGTGTGTGTGTGTGTGTGTGTGTGTGTGAGAGAGAGAGAGAGAGAGAGAGACAGACAGACAGACAGACAAAGAGAGAGAGAGAGAAAGAAAAAGACAGACACAGAGAAAGACACACACACAGAGAGAGCAAAAGAGACAGAGAAAGAAAAGAAACAGAGAGACAGACAAAGAGACAGAGACACACACACACAGAGACAGAGAAATAAGAGAGACAGACAGACACACAGAAAGACACACAAACAGAGCAAAAGAGAGAGACAGGGAAAGAAAAGAAACAGAAAGAAAGACAAAGACACACACACACACACACACACACACACACACACAGAGAGAGAGAGAGAGAGAGAGAGAGAGAGAGAGAGAGAGAGAGAGAGAGAGAGAGAGAGAGAGAGAGAGAAAAGAAAAAGACAGACAGACAGAGACAGAGAAAGATACACACACACACACACACACACAGGTTCTTTCTACCACTAAAAATTGCAAGTCTTTTCTTGTTTGTTTTTGGCAACCATCCAGGAATAAAAAAAACAACAACACCCATGGTAAATGTGCAAATAAGCTTTTAAATAGAGGTAGAAGGATAGGTAGTCCTCAATTTACAACTGTTGAGCCTGTCACTTTCTGAAGTTTAAGCTGGTACACATGCACCGTGTATAACTGAAAATTATTGTCCTGCCAGCACAAACTTATGGTGCAATTCACAGCTCTGCTGACTGAGTCCATTCCAAATTAAGAGAGCTAAGTTTATTTATGTGGAATTCTAAGTGCTTTGAAGAGCGCAATCCTAAAATTGTGATTCCCCCTCAAGTCAACGATCCAGATTACAATCCGTTTTTACTTTCCCCCAAAACTTGAAAGACAGGTAATATAACGTGTTATATTGTTATAAATCAAGAATTAGATCCATAAAAACGATACCTTTCCTGTTAAAAGAAGAACTCTCAACTCTTCGGAGATATAATTCCTATCGTTACAAAAATCCTTCAAAGAAAAAGGAGGGGGGGGAAAAAGCATTTCATTGCAAGTTGAAAAATCAAGCCTTTAGTATTTTTTTTTTTTAGAGATTCTGGTTATTCAGTTTGACAGTAATTGCACCCTGATGCTTCTAGATAGGATTCCAAAGTAAATAAAGGTCCATGTAAGGCAGGGGTGACCAACCTTGGCAATTTTAAGACTTGTGGACTTCAACTTTATATGGGGTATTTTAGAGCAGGCCTTTATTTATTTAATTTGATTTTAGAATAGATATTTATTGTGATTTTTATTATCGTCTGTTCACCGCCCTGAGTCCCGTAAGGGAGATAGGGCGGTATACAAATCTAAATAATAATAAATAAATAAATAAATAAACTCCCAGAATTCCCCAGCCAGCGTGGGGAACCACAATCCCACAATGGTGAAATAAGTGCCATGATTCCAAAGGATGGACTTACTTTGTGCTTCTGCGTCATATCTGCGAGCTATTTATCGTTCTGTGTTGCAAATGACTTTTTTAAAAAAGGGAACAATTCAGGAACCATTTTGCTTTAGAATATTTCAAATCCCCACGGGGTAAATTAAAAACTGGATCCAGCAGTTCAGAACAGTCTTAAGTTTATAAAGATACCAAGGACCATGGACATTTTAGGTGTGCTTCAGTTAAAATGAATCTTATTGCCCACCTTCTTCCTTTTATGATTTGGGCCTATATATAATTGGCCTATATAATACGCTGAATATAGAGACAGCTCCACATCCACATGTTATACAGGCAGGATTTTTATTTTCTGCTTAGCATTAGAAACTAAGTATGTCTGAACAAACATTCAATGTAAAGATTTTTCAGCATTATGTTTCCACCGGAGAGGAAACAATTCCAGAATAGAGTTTTTTATTCAGGGAATCGTCTTTTAAAAAAAAGATAATTTAGAAACATGGCACGAACCTACACCGTATTTTCTTGGCCTATTTGAAGGAACGCTTTAATGAGAGAATAAACTCAAAGGTTTGACTTGATTTACTTTGCAACTTACCTTTTCAGGTTGCGTAAAAAATTTAGTTGGCAATACCGGATCCTTTGGACATTCTGCATTACATAAAGCACTTTTGCTGTTGATTACACAGAGGGCCACATCACATACAGTGTAGAGTTTCTGAAGTAAAAAAGAAAACCAACACAAGAGAAATTTGGACATTATTTGGCCAATTTTAACTGAAAAATACGCTACTCCCCATCGATAAGTCACCTGTTGTTAAGAATGTTATGCTTTTTGTTTTATACTTGATTGTACTTGGGAAGAAACTTAAGGCATCCTTTTCTCCCAAAATAGCAAACATATTTAAAATGGCTGATCAAGAGGAGCCTGGCTCGCAATTCACAGTACACGGGATGTAAGTTCCCACCAAATTAGGCGCTCTTTTGGCTAACGCAGGGGTAGGCAATCTTGGCTCTTTTATGACTGGTGGACTTCAACTCCCAGAATTCCTGAGCCGGTGTGGCTCAGCTTGGAAACTTCTCCCTCTCCCCTCAGGAATTCTGGGAGTGGAAGTCCACCAGTCATAAAAGAGCCAAGGTTGCCTACCCCTGCTCTAAACTAATAAAGTCTACATTAATTAACATTAATTATGCTTTCATATGTTCCTCTAGGTCAGGGGTAGGCAACCGTGGCTCTTTTATGACTGGTGGACTTCAACTCCCAGAATTCCTGAGCCAGCCACGCTGAGGGGAAAGGGAGAGGTTTCCAAGCTGAGGCATGCTGGCTCAGGAATTCTGGGAGTTGAAGTCCACGAGTCACAAAAGAGCCAAGGTTGCCTACCCCTGCTCTAAACTAATAAAGTCTACATTAATTAACATTAATTATGCTTTCATATGTTCCTCTAGGTCAGGGGTAGACAACCTTGGCTCTTTTATGACTCGTGGACTTCAACTCCCAGAATTCCTGAGCCAGCATGGCTCAGCTTGGAAACCTCTCCCTTTCCCCTCAGCATGGCTGGCTCAGGAATTCTGGGAGTTGAAGTCCACGAGTCATAAAAGAGCCAAGGTTGCCTACCCCTGCTCTAAACTAATAAAGTCTACAGTAATTAACATTAATTATGCTTTCATATGTTCCTCTAGGTCAGGGGTAGGCAACCTTGGCTCTTTTATGACTGGTGGACTTCAACTCCCAGAATTCCTGAGCCAGCATGGCTCAGCTTGGAAACTTCTCCCTGTCCCCTCAGCGTGGCTGGCTCAGGAATTCTGGGAGTTGAAGTCCACGAGTCATAAAAGAGCCAAGGTTGCCTACCCGTGGGCTAACGTAATTTGCTATTCTGTTAATGTCCGCTCGCTGTACGTCTGGGCATGTACGCTTGTCAATCTCAGCTGTAATATTCCCCCCGCCCCGAGAGAAAGCTGTTTTCATTTAGCGTGGCTAACCGTTAAACTAGCCTTTTTTTCTTTTCCTCTCTAAAATTGAGATTGCTAACCCAAAATGCTTACAACTAATTTTCTCCCTGGAGAGACTGAGTGCTTGGCATGGAAGCATTCTGCCCACTCGTTCAATAACTGGCTTTAAACTGGCTCTTTTTCTCTGTCTCCACATTTCTTACTTCGTTGGCCTTCGGCTCGTCTGGAGATTGGGCATCTTGGGTGAGTTTGATGCTTTCGGTCATCTTTTTCATGAAGGCGTGGCTGTTGTTTTCATTTTTGGTCATCAAAACCTCCAGCATGAACCATAGGCACCTAAACAGGCAAATGCCAGTAAGTTATAAAAATGCTTTTCTCTATTAGAGAAAATCTTTTAAAACGCATCAAATATTGGTTGGAAATGTAAACAAAAACCAGGCACTTACTATCATCTCTGGTGGATATGCCCTAACGCCAAGCAATGTTGGTTTAAGATTCATGTGTGGTTAGAAAAGATGATTAAAATTAAGATAGAATTTAAACCAGAATTGTGTTTGCTAGGAATATTAGGATCTAATTATGGAAAAGAGAAGGAGTACTTAATATTACATGTATTAACAGCTGCGAGAATAGCATTTGCCCAGTTTGGGAAAAATGAAAATCTACCATCTGACCAGATTATAATCAGAAAAATACTTGAATGTGCAGAAATGGACAGATTAACTTTAGAAATGAAAGAGAAAGAAGACTCAATCTGTTTTAAAACATGGGATAAATTTTACCAATGGTTAGCAACACGATAGAATGAGAAAAGGTTATGAAACTTAACGGGATAAGTGGTATTTTGTATTTAAATTTCATGTTTATTCCTATGAATTTTTCTTCTTCTTTTTATTTGTGACTTTAACGATAAGTAATGATAATCAATAAGTAATGTATTAATGTGTTAAAGTTATTATAATTAATTAGTAATATATTAGTAATAGTATATTAAGTATTGCTATTTTATATTAATTATTATGATTGAATATGTATACCCGGACGGGTCTACTTGCTGAAGCATTGACTTATTGTGGGGGGACATCCCCACTATTGTATCTATCCCTTTCCCTGGTCTAACCTTTTTTGTTTGTCACCCCTTGTTATACCCTTATTGACCCCAGTTCCCCTTTATCCTTATAAAATCTAATAAAAAATATTTAAACAAACAAAAATGCTTTTCTCTAGATAAAAAGGCAGAATTTAACCTGATAGAAACGCCAGCAGACCTGACCCTGGACCCTGATTAAGTTAGAATTCTGCATTTCCCTCCCCAGTGCAAAATGAGGGCAAAAAAACCAAATTTGAGGTAGGAGTTACAAAGGAAAATTAATGAAGTTTGGAGGAGGGAAAAATACAATCTGTAAATGTAGTTAGTACAGGGAGTCCTCCACTTATGACCGCAATCGAGCCCAAAAATTCTCTGTTGCTAAACGAGACATTTGTTAAGGTGAGTTTTGCCCCATTTTATCAACTTTTCTTGGCACGGTTCTGAAGTGACTTCCCTGCAGTTGTGAAGTTAGTAACGTAGTTGTGAAGTGAATCTGGTTTCCCCATTGACTTTCTGTCAGGTCGTAAAAGGGGATCACGTCACACCACACACACACACACACACACACACACACACACGGACACTGCAACTGTCATAAATACAAGTCAGTTGCCAAGCGTCTCAATTTGGATCACGTGACCGCGGGGAACGCTGCCAATGGTTGTTATGTGTGAAAAACGGTCGTTAAGTCACTTTTTTCAGTGCCGTTAACTCTGAACGGTCACTAAATGAACTGTTATAAGTCGAGGAGGACCTGTAATACTGAATGGAACAGAACCTTTTTCAAATCGATAGGGATCAGTAACATAGAATCAGAAGATTTTGAAATTTTGAAGATTTGGAAAAATATCCTCCCAATCTAACAAAACCCAGAGACTGTACTGTAACACAGCACTTATAAATTCACGGGTGTGTAATATTTGAAGAGAAAAAAAAAATCTGAAGGGAAGGGCCTCAAGGATTCACTGAGTGCTAAAAGTTAAGAACTGGTAAATCAGAGATGAAAATTCCTTTGAATTAGTCTACAGATGGGATTCTGGAGCTTGGTATTCTTGCAGACGTTTCATTATACCAACTAGGTAACATTATCAGTAAGAGTTAAGTATATGGCTGTTGATTTGTCCTATTTTGACATTTGTCCTATTTTTATTGTAAAAGCTTTAAAGCAGGGGATCCCAACCAGGGGTGCGAGACGATATTCTTGGGTTTAGAAGTTTCAAAATTATAGTGTATAGGCATAATCAGGAATTACCTTTTGTAAGGGGTGCGAGAATATATCAGAAGCGTTCCAGGGGTTAGGGTTATAGGAAAGATTGGGAACCGCTGCTTTAAAGGAATCCAATTTTATTTCCAAATCTTCTTTTAGTTAATTAATTAATTAGCTTCTCTCATACGAATTGACCTGTCCTAATTCCTTCCTTTTTCACATTGGCACACTGAATCTTTAATTGCCAGGCTTATGAAATCAATAAATGCAAGAACTATGATACTGTTTGTTATCTCAGACTCATTCCCTCTAGGGATCACGAGTTCCCGCGAGAAATTCAAATGACAAATCTTCAGATGGCAAATTGGTACAAAAAAGGGCAAAAGAAGCCGAAGGCTTTGGAGAATTGCAAGGGCACTGGAGGTGACAAAATATTCTTCCCTTCCCTTAACAAATCAAGAGGTAAAATTTGTATTTAAAAAAAGTCCAGAAATGTGGCAATTTAAATCCAACATTTAAGATGCTGACACAGAGAGGCGACACGTACTCTTTGACATCACGAAGCTGATCAATATCTTGCTGTTTTGTAAAATCTGGATCGTGAGCCAGCAGATGAATCATATATGGCACCACATACTCGGGCAGTAGAGATACGAGTTTTTCTGGGGAAAAAAAACAAAATACAAAAAACAAACATAATCTAAAGGTTATACATGAGTAACTGGCATGCAGACTGTCATTTACTAAGTATAAGAGAATTTTCTTAATAATAATAATAATGATAATGATGATGATGTTGGAAGGGACCTTGGAGGTCATCTAGTCCAACCCCCTGCTCAGGCAGGAAACCCTATACCATTTCTGACAAACGGCTGTCCAGTCTCTTCTTAAAAACTTGCAATGTTGGAGCATTCACCACTTCTAGAGGCAGGTTGTTCCACTGGTTAATTGTTCTAACTGTCAGGAAGTTTCTCCTTAATTCTAGGTTGCTTCTCTCCATAATAATAATAATAATAATAATAATAATAATAATAATAATAATAATAATAATAATAATAGTAATAGTAATAGTAATAGTAATAATAAAAAAGTTGGAAGGGACCTTGATGGTCATCTAGTCCAACCCCCTGCTCAGGCAGGAAACCCTATACCATTTCGGACAAATGGCTGTCCAGTCTCTTCTTAAAAACTTCCAGTGTTGGAGCATTCACCGCTTCTGGAGGCAGGTTGTTCCACTGGTTAATTGTTCTCACTGTCAGGAAGTTTCTCCTTAATTCCAGGTTGCTTCTCTCCTTGATTAGTTTCCATCCGTTGCTTCTTGTCCGGCCTTCAGGCACTTTGGAGAATAGCTTGACTCCCTCTTCTTTGGGGCAGCCCCTGAGATATTGGAACACTGCTATCATGTCCCCCCTCGTCCTCCTCTTCATTAAACTAGACAGACCCAATTCCAGCAACCTTTCCTTATATGTTTTAGCCTCCAAGTCTCTTAAGCAAACAGGGAACATGCATGTGATGGATTTTTACCAAGCCATAAACAGAAATGGAAATATTATGGGAGAAAAAATCATCTTTCAAGCCAATGTACTCACCATTTGCCATAGGATTCTGCTTGATGTACTCTCGCCGTATGCTTATATTTTTAAGCAAGCACTGCCGAGCATGCGCTCTCCTTTCTTTCACAGGATCTTTGGCACACAGTGCAAATATTGCCATGTACTCCAATGGGAGCAATAATTTTACTAGTGCCTTATGCAGCTTCTGGGCAAATATCTGCCTCACCTGGTAACATTCATCCTGTAGGAGGAGAAGGCAAGAGACAAGTGAACAATTAAGAAAAAGAAGGCAAACAAACTTAACAGAACAGTCATACGAGAGGTTAAAAAGCCTGTTGATCTATGACAGGGGTCTGCAACCTTGACGACTTTAACACGTGTGGACTTCAGCTCCCAGAATTTCTCAGCCAGCTATGCTAGCTGAGGAATTCTGGGAGCTGAAGTCCACGAGTCCTCAAGTGGTCAAGGCTGCAGACCGCTGATCTATGGGTATTGTAGATCAGAGGGGTCTTCAAACCTGGCCCTTTTATGACTTGTGGACTTCAACTCCCAGAATTCCTCAGCCAGCGTGCCTGGCTGAGGAATTCTGGGAGCTGAAGTCCACAGGTCTTAAAGTTGTCAAGGTTGCAGACCCCTGATCTATGGGTATTGTAGATCAGAGGGGTCTTCAAACTCGGCCCTTTTATGACTCGTGGACTTCAACTCCCAGAATTCCTCAGCCAGCTATGCTAGCTGAGGAATTCTGGGAGCTGAAGTCCACAGGTCTTAAAGTTGTCAAGGTTGCGGACCCCTGATCTATTAAATAAATTGGTATCAATGATTGATCTACAACGGGGTCTTCAAACTCAGCCCTTTTTATGACTCGTGGACTTCAACTCCCAGAATTCCTCAGCCAGCCTCCATTTTGTTTGTTAGATTTAAGACAGGGGTCTTCAGACTTGGCCCTTTGATGACCTGTGGACTTCAACTCCCAGAATTCCTCAGCCAGGCACGTGTGCCTGGCTGAGGAATTCTGGGAGCTGAAGTCCACACATCTTAAAGTTGTCAAGGTTGCAGACCCCTGATCTATGGGTATTGTAGATCAGAGGGGTCTTCAAACTCGGCCCTTTTATGACTCGTGGACTTCAACTCCCAGAATTCCTCAGCCAGCGTGCCTGGCTGAGGAATTCTGGGAGTTGAAGTCCACGAGTCATAAACGGGCCGAGTTTGAAGACCCCGTTGTAGATCAATCACTGATACAATTTATTTAATTTTTTGTTTTGTTTCCCTTTCACGCTTCATGCAGGTCAGCCCAAACACAAGTTTTATCCTGTTTTTAAGTCAAATTGCTTGAAACAATGCTCCTTACATTGATGACCAGCGCACAGAGCTGGAATTGTTCCGGTGTTATAATTTCATGGTAACAGGGCTCCTGTGCTAGCTTCATTATGGCACTGCCAGCAGCCAACCGTAGCCGCGACATGTCTGATTTGCTGTAAACGAAAAGAAAAAAAAAAGTATAAATTTCCAAGACAAATACGTTTAGATCTGAAGACAAATACGTTTAGATCTGAAGACAAATACGTTTAGATCTGAAGACACACAATTTGGTCGACGGCTCTAACAAAATGTATCACACTGATACAATGAGTTCTGGTTCCTGTATCACCCTCCCTTAAAGTCTCACATTAATTAACAAACACGGATTTCAATAACCAACTTTGGCTATTTATTTTTTTAAGCTGTTCGTCTTTTATAGACTGCATGTTTGTGCTAAGATTTTGTGTTGATTTACAGGCCACAAGGGACAATTTATACACGCGAGCAGGTCTTATATTCCTGCTAGCTCTGAATCGGCACCCTTAGGGCGAGGTCCCCAACCGTGGCCACTTTTGAGACCCGTGGACTTCAACTCCCAGAATTCCCCAGCCAGCGTGGGGAACCACAATCCCACAATGGAGAAATAAGTGCCACGAATCCAAGGGTGGACTTACTTTGTGCTTCTGCGGCATATCTGAGAGCTATTTATCATTCTGTGTTGCAAATGACTTTTTAAAAAAAGGAAACAATTCAGGAACCATTTTGCTTTAGAATATTTCAAATTCCCACGGGGTAAATTAAAAACTGGATCCAGCAGTTCAGAACAGTCCCAAGTTTATAAAGATATCAAAAACCATGGACATTTTAGGTGTGCTTCAGCTAAAATGAATCTTATTGTCCGCCTTCTTCCTCTTATGATTTGGGGCCTGTATATAATTGGCTTGTATAATACGCCGGATATAGAGACAGCTCCACATCTACATATTATACAGGCAGGTCTTAA
Source organism: Protobothrops mucrosquamatus (assembly GCF_001527695.2). Classification (NCBI taxonomy): domain Eukaryota; kingdom Metazoa; phylum Chordata; class Lepidosauria; order Squamata; family Viperidae; genus Protobothrops; species Protobothrops mucrosquamatus. Next base: position 92,948 of record NW_015386368.1, on the reverse strand, counting down.
AGTTGCCAAGGTTGGGGACCACTGCCTTAGGGCAGGGCTTTTCAACCAATGATACAGGTACCACCTGTGGTACATTGGCACCTGGCAGGTGGTACACGACCATCCTAGAAAAGTGGTAGCAGGGGAGGGGAATGAGCTGAACCGGTGGCAGCAACGCACAAGCCTGAGCGAGAGACGGCTGGAGCTGCAGGGCTGTCAGGGCTCAGCGGAAGCGCCAGGATCAGTGCCGCTTTCCAGCTGATCGGCGCTTCTTCGGGGCTGTCAGGGCTCAGTGGAAGCGCCAGGATCAGCGCCAGGCTCCAGCTGGAGCTCGGCGCTGATCCTGGAGCTTCTGCTGAGCCCAGAAGAAGCGCCGATCAGCTGGAATGTTGCAGCATCTCCAGGGTCTTGTGACTTACATTCAGATGCTTGGCAACTGATTCATATTTATGACGGTCACAGTGTCCCAGGGTCATGTGAAGTGACCAAAACCTGCTGCAACCACCCAGTAGACAGGGGAAATAAAAACCAAACACCCCCCTACCCCACCTCCGCTGCCAATCCTCAACAGAAATGCTCACAACAATGGAAACCTCGGACAGGAGGAAGAGCGCGGCCGGGTGGGCAGGCAGGTGTCTTGCTCGGCTGTGGCTTGGGGGGCACTTTTTTCAGTGCCATTGTAACTTCGAAGAGTCACTAAGCGAACTGTTGTAAGTCGAGGGCTATCTGTACTTTATCACTTTTTTCCTTTTTTTGGGGTGGGTCATTAAGTTTTTCCACACCTTGCTAGGCGACTGGTGGTACTTGGATATTGCCATATCCTAAAAGTGGTACAATGGGTGAGAAGGTTGAAAAGCCCTGCTATATAGCACAGAATATTCAAAAAGGTTGCATTTCTTATTCAAACCGAAGAGAAATTTGAAACGCTCAACGCCTGTGCATTCAGTATATCCCAAATCCAGCAGGGGAATGCAAGACCTGAGGTATACTGACACACGTCAAGAGATCAAAGCGGTGAAGTGTGTAGGTCACAAGCCTTGCCTAATTCTCCTCTGTTCTGTCAGGTCTCCTTCGCTGACCAACATGGCGGATAGTAACCGAAGGGTTGAATTTGCAGATTTGGACTGGTTGTTTTTCATGCCCAAGAGCCAACGCACCAGGAGTTTAATGGCTTGAACCTGTATTAAAAAATAGGAAGACTCATTTTAATATTTATACTTCTTAATTCTACCTAACCCATTAAGATTGGAATTCAAGATATTGTTGTGAGACGAGACAAAGAAAAACTTTGGTTAAGTAAAACTTAGAAGTAAAATACTAATCATTAAATCTGTATATTGGTTTCTGGTATAAATACTAACAGGTTTAAAAATTATTAGTCTCAAATATGAGATAGGAGACATAAAGAGGAAAAAAAAGAGGAAATACTAAGTGTGGAAATAAAAGAAATCTTGGCTATTAAATTTAAGATTCTAAGATACTGGAGAATCTATATAAATAAAACTGTAAATGTTCGTTTGTTCAAAATCTTAAATCTCCGAAAGTTCTTCACCGACTGCTTTGAAATTTTGACACAACGTTGCATTCGAATACGCGCGTGTTTTTATATACCTACTATTATATAGATGTCACACCTGTGACAGGTAAAAACATGTTTTTGAAAAACAGCGCCATCTCTTGGACGTAAAAGCAACACACGCCATTTAACCAGACTGAGCCACAGCAACGCGTGGCCGGGTACAGCTAGTTACTAAATAAGAATATTACTTCGTATTATTAATTGGTTGATGCAGATGGTGAGAATCATGTATAGATCAGAGGTATATCTGGAACTTTAGACTGTGGGGGAACCGTGATAGAAATTGGGGTCATTTAAAATTTGGATGAAAAAGATGAAACGTTAAATTTAAAATATTAATGGAAAATTAAAATTAAGAGAAATTTATTAGGTCAATGACTGCCTAAAAGATGGAATGTTAAATTAATTAAGATACGTATAAACTGAAGATTATTGGTGAATGCTAGAAAAGTTATTTTCTGTTTGATTGATAGAATAAGAATTATGTTGGTTTGAATATGAGACAGTATATATTAAGGGGGAAAGAGAGAGAATTAGTTGTAATACTTTATGAGATTTGTATTGATGATATTTAAATGCAATGGAATTATTGTACTCAGCTGCCACATTGCTTTTCAAATATGCAAATGTAATATTAGAAAATCAATTAAAAAACTTTTTATAAAAAAATAGGAAGACTGCCGTGAAGGAAGTCTGTCTCACTTCGAATTCCTTGAGAATTCAGTTCTAAAGGAAAGAACAGGTCTGACGGTCGAGAAAACTAAAATAAACAACACCAAAGCAGAGATGGGCCAAGGTGCTTCAAAGCCCCCCCTGCCATCCTTCCACACAAAGACTGGCACCCCTGTTCTCTACGGGGAGACCGTGAAAAGCAGCTACACTGTCTGGCCTGGAATCCTAGTGCTAGAAAAGACCTTAAGAGGTCTGCTAGCCTCACCCCTGCCCAAGTCCTGATACCATCCCGGACAAAGGGTTGTTTTATTCTTTTCTTTTCTTTTTTTTGTACAGATTTTATTAGTTTTTCTAGGGTTGGGATTTGGGTTAGGGTTAAGGTTTTTCCAAATAACATTTCCAATATTGAGCAAACAGCATAATGTCTGGGTACATGTATTTAACTAACAATAGACCTAGTTAATTATCATAACTCTGCTGACTGCCAGGAGTTTGATCCTGACAGGCTGAAGGCTGACTCAGACTTTATCCTTCCCAGGTTGGTAAAATGAGGACCCAGATTGTTGGGGGGCCATAGACTGACTCTGTAAACCGCTTAGAGAGGGTTGTAAAACACTGTAAAGCGGTATATAAGTCTAAGTGCTATGGCTATTGTTATTGCTATTCCTTCCATCCTTCCGAAGTCGGTCAATTGAGGACCCAGATTGTTGGGGGGCAAGAGGCTGACTTTGTAAACCGCTTAGAGAGGGCCTTAAAGCACTGCAAAGCGGTATATAAGTGTAAGTGCTATTGCTATGGCTACATACCTTTGCTAGCACTTCTGGGGACACCTCTTCATCCGGAGACCACAATTTCCCATTTTTTTCACCTGTGGACTGCAAGATTTTAAAGCATTAACCATCGACCCAAGACAAGCCATTTCGGCGTCAGCGTTCACCCTCTATTCTTTCCCCCCCACTTTCCCATCCTATGGATTCCACCTTTCGCAAAATCATGCTCAACGTACCCTGTCGTTCATAAGGAGATCTTTCACAATAAAGTTTGCAACGACGGATTTCATGGGGGATGCAAACTGGTCGGGGGCCAGCATGGAAATGTGACCCAAGGAAACTAGAGGCGTTATGAGCTGTTCCGGAACATCGGCATTCAAACTCCGACTCAGAGGCTGAAGGGGGGGGAGAAACAAAGGGTTAACGGCTGCATGTTAAGACGGCCTTTAAGAAGTAAATTATTGTACTGTCCTGAGTAGGTTTATTAAATACATAAACCTCAAGAAATGCAATGCAGGCTCGTAATATATTATTATAAGAATTATGTTTCCTAATATATTATTTATAAGAATATGTTTCCTAATATATTATTATAAGAATATGTTAGAATGGCTTCCAAAACCCTAACATTTTTTGCCTTTAATTTTTCCAGCTACCAGAAAGTCAAATATAGTTTTATTTATCTTGCTGCTTGGAGAGCACGGGTGGTGCAGTGGTTAGAATGCAGCATTGCAGGCTGACTCTGCCCACTGCCAGGAGTTCGATCCTGACTGGATCAAGGTTGACTCAGCCTTCCATCCTTCCGAGGTCGATAAAATGAGGACTCAGATTGTTAGGGATCATAGGCTGACTCTGTGAACCGCTTAGAGAGGGCTGTCAAGCACTATGAAGCGGTATACAAGTCTAAGTGCTATTGCTACGTCCTCCCTCCCTCTCTTCCTTCCTTCCTTCCAACTATGCCCATTGCCAGTTCGATCCTGACCGGCCCAAGGTCGACTCAGCCTTCCATCCTTCTGAGGTCGGTAAAATGGGGATCCAGATTGTTGGGGGCAAGAGGCTGACTCTGTGAACCGCTTAGAGAGAGAGGGCTGTCAAGAGGGCGTAGTTTGATTATGTTTTAGTGGGGGTTTTGTATGGGGTATTTTTAGAGCAGGCCTGTTATTTAATTTGATTTTAGACAGAAATTTGTGTATATTTATTGTGGTTTTTATTATCGCCTGTTCACCGCCCTGAGTCCTGTAAGGGAGATAGGGCGGTATATAAATTGAATAAATAATAAATAAAATAATAATAATAATAAGCACTGTGAAGTGGTATAAAAGTCTAAGCGCTGAGTACTATTTTTATAGGAGTAACATGTTCATCAGGGTTGCCCATTCTTTTTCCAAATTAAATCAAGTTAACTTGATTTTCTTATGAAATTCTATGCCGTTGCAATTTGCGACAGCATTTTTTAAAAAGCAGTCGCAGAAAGTTTACCTCGAAGATTTGCGCAAGCTGGACTTCTTTATTTGAAAATATGGCGTGTATGCAATGGACAGCTTGCTTGGCTTGGTGAGGGGTCCCTCTCTTTGCTTTCTGGTGCAAAATCGGAATGAGGGTCCTGTAAAGACACATAAAAGTTTCATTCATTCATTCGCTCCATCGCTGGAGGTTTTTAAGAAGAGACTGGACATTCACCTGTCTGAGATGGTATAGGTTTTCCTGCTCGAGCAGAGGGCTGGACTAGAAGACCTCCAAGGTCCCTTCCAGCTCTATTCTATTCTATTCTATTCTATTCTATTCTATTCTATTCTATTCTATTCCATTCCATTCTATTCATTCTTATTTCTATTCTATTCATTCTTATTTCTATTCTATTCATTCTTATTTCTATTCTATTCATTCTTATTTCTATTCTATTCATTCTTATTTCTATTCTATTCTATTCTATTCTATTCTATTCTATTCTGTTCTGTTCTGTTCTGTTCTATTCTATTCTATTCTATTCTATTCATTCTTATTTCTATTCTATTCTATCGGAGGGGAAATGTATGCAATGAAATCTCTTTTTAATGTATGCCGATTAGTGTACATTCAAAGTGATAATAAAGTTCTATTCTATTCCATTCTATTTTCTTTTCTATTCTATTCATTCTTATTTCTATTCTATTCTATTCTATTCTATTCTGTTCTGTTCTGTTCTATCGTAGGTAAGCTGTATGCAACGAAATCTCTTTTTAATGTATGCTGATTAGTGTACATTCAAAGTGACAATAAAGTTCTATTCTATTCTATTCTGTATTTCTACTATTCTATATTCTATTCTATTCTGTATTTCTATTCTATTCTGTATTTCTATTCCATTCTATTCTGTATTTCTGTTCTATTCTATTCTATTTTCTATTCTATTTATTCTTATTTATTTATTTATTTATTTATTTATTGTTCGAATTTATATCCCGCCCTTCTCCTTGCGGACTCAGGGCGGCTGACAATCAATTAAAAACACCAATAACAACACAAAATTTAAAATTAATTAAAATGAAATATTTAACTTGTCTAATTTAAAATATAATTAAAAACTCCTCTAAAAACCCCTCTTAAAAATTACCCT
>NW_015386368.1:81758-85562 GCF_001527695.2 Protobothrops mucrosquamatus | reverse complement strand
TGTGGCCGGTGTTCCTGAATATTTGAATGGCTGCCTCCGCCACCTTGTCGTCTTCCATTCTGAGGCACTGTAGGAGAGATTCGTATGTCTCTGCGGAGTGGAACGAGGTAGGATGTGTGAAAGACAAAACCTATGGATACATATCAAACCAAAAAACAGTTTAATAAAAGCAAACCTGGTTATCTGAAAGAGCGGCAAGGTATATACATCTAGACCAGGGGTGGTCCCCCTAGGGGCCATTTTGAGAAAATGAGACTGTAGTGTGGAGGACCAAACCAACAGGGCCAGAAATGTGTGTAAGCATGCACCCACACAAATAAAAGAAATCCACGTGGGCCGGACAGGACAGGCAAAGCCCCGGAGGTGGCCCAGAGGCTATAAGATGCCCAGGTCTGATCTAGACAAGCTATAATTTCTTCTCTGAGCAGCTCATTTTAAGCATAAGAGAAAAAAACAATGTAAGGCAATGAAATTGTCTAAATTTTTTTTTGAAGATTTTGTTCTTAATGTGATTTTTTTTTCTTGACCTAGGCAAACATTAAGAGCCGTGGTGGGGCAGTGGTTAGAAGGCAGTATGGCAGGCTAACTCTGCTCATATTGCCAGGAGTTTGATTTCCTCAATCCTGACCAGCTCAAGTTTGACTCGGCTTTCCATCCTTCCGAGTTCGGTAAAATGGGGACCCCGATTGTTGGGGGGAACAGGCTGACTCTGTAAACCGCTTAGAGAGGGCTGTAAAGCACTGTGGAGCGGTATATAAGTCTAAGTGCTATTGCTATACCTTCCTTCCTTCCTTCCGCCATGTGGCACAGAGGTTAGAACGCAGTATTGCAGGCTAACTCTGCCGACTGCCAGCAGTTCGATCCTGACCGGCTCAAGGTTGACTCAGCCTTCCACCCTTCTGAGGTCGGTAAAATGAGGACCCAGATTGTTGGAGGGAAGATGCTGACTCTGTAAACTGCTTAGAGAGGGCTGTGAAGCACGGTGAAGCGGTATATAAGTCTAAGTGCTATTACTATTCCTTCCTTCCCTTCCCTTCCTTCCCTTCCTTTCCTTCCTTCCTTCCTGTCCGCCACGGTGGCGCAGTGGTTAGAACGCAGTATTGCAGGCTAACTCTGCCGACTGCCAGCAGTTCGATCCTGACCGGCTCAAGGTTGACTCAGCCTTCCACCCTTCTGAGGTCGGTAAATGAGGACCCAGATTGTTGGAGGGAAGATGCTGACTCTGTAAACTGCTTAGAGAGGGCTGTGAAGCACGGTGAAGCGATATATAAGTCTAAGTGCTATTGCTATTAGTTTGTCTCAACAGTTGCATTATTTATAATAATAATAATAATGATAAAGTTGGAAGGGACCTTGGAGGTCTTCTAGTCCAACCCCCTGCTCAGGCAGGAAACCCTAGACCATTTCAGACAAATGGCTGTCCAGTCTCTTCTTAAAAACTTCCAGTGTTGGAGCATTCACCGCTTCTGGAGGCAGGTGGTTCCACTGGTTAATTTTTCCCACTGTCAGGAAGTTTCTCCTTAGTTCTAGGTTGCTTCTCTCCTTGGTATTTCCTCTCTTTTCCCCTTGGTATTTACTGTCTCGCGTTTAAATTAATACAATTTCTGGAAAAAGAGTTTTAAAATATTGGGGGGGGGGGGGAAAAACCCATTGATTTTTGGCCGAAAATGTTCTGGAATGGCTTCTGCTCCGGTCATTTCATATGTGATAACTAGCTGGGAGATGGAACGTGGAGTACCTTGAGAAGTTCAAGCCCCGAACGAATTGCTGTGTCAGGAGTTACACCCTCCTCTTCGTCATCGGCCGTCCCTTCTATCGATTTATTCATCAGCTTTACTAATGCACTAAAACAAGACATTTCAAAATACACGCGTGCTCAGTCACAGGAAGAACCGCTGCCGGTATGTTTCATACAGTCAATCTATTCCTTTTTTTCCCCCTCCGTTTATTTAGCAAACTCAACGTTCTCATTCTTGTCCAACCAGATTGTTTTTCACAATTCTTTAGATCAGGGACCGTAATGGAGTCTGACCCTCACGGCTGTTAAGTCAGGATGGCCGTAATTAGGGGTACCCGCACGACTGCAGGACACCGAAAACAGCTGAGCCAAGCGCCGGAAATGCAGCCACGTGACCGCCCCCCCCAAGGGAGACGGTCGTAACTTCGAGCAGTTACTAAATGTCCGTTCATAACTTTGAGAGCTATCTGTATTCAATGCAGCCGAAGGCTTGCTATTTTTTTTTTTTAATATATTTTTTTAAAAGCCGTGTTGTGAAAAATCGCAACATGTATTGGGCTCACCTGATAGCTTCTGAGTCAATGTGCACTGGAGCAATTCTTTCTAAAAGAAATTTCACCATCTCTAAGAAAGGGTTGGTCGGTTGTTTAGGATTGGCAAGCTTCCGAGCTATTTCCCTCTGCAAACAGGAAGTAAGGTTTTAAGTCATTCGATAAGAAGACAAAGGCGCTCACACCATATGCTGAATAGAAACAGGTTGTTTTTTTTTTAAATCTTACTACTCTCATAGCACACACAGAAAATAATTAAAATATTGATAGCAGAGACGAAAAGGAGATTCCGATCTAAGCCGCCTGCAGCTTGAAGCAAAATGGAATATAATGTGAACAAATAAAACACAGGCAGTCCTCGCCTCACAAGGGTTTGTTTAGTGACCGCTCCAAGATACAACGGCACTGACACAAGGGACTTCACACCATTTTTCACACTTACAAAACTTGCAGCGTCCCCGTGGATCACGGGATCCAAAATTCAGATGCTTGGCCTTTATGACTCGTTAATTACGACTTTTGCAGTGGGATCCCCTTTTGTGACCGTCTGACAAACAACCTCAAATCAATCTTTATTGTCAAAGTACAACATGTGTACAATGAGGGAAGTCAGATTCACTTAACAAAACCACATCACAAGCTTAACAAACTGCAGCGATTCCCTTCATCGACGTGGCAAGGAAAGTCGTGAAACGAGGCAAAATTCTTTTAAAACAAATTTCTCACTTCGCAACATAACATTTTGGGCTCAACCGGGGATTGTAAGAGACCTGTAGTCTCTCTTGATTCAAAGTGGTCTCCTTCAGGACTCCACTGATATTCCCAACTTGGATTTTTTTTTTGAGTTCAGCGAGGATCAACAAGGTGCTTCATCAACCGTGACTTTTTTTTTTTTTTAAAGTATGTTTTATTAATTTTTTAACATAATCACCTTAATGTTCGGTAAGCAGTGCGTTGTCTGGGTTTACATTTAAAAAAACAATCACTAACAGTTAATTTCTATAATCTGTAATCCACAGGATCACTTTGCTTGATTTCCTCTTTTCCCCATAATGTTCTCTTTCACCAACCTTAAGTTAATACAATTCTCGTTGTTTTAATGAATGACAATCTATATAAATAAAAATGTAAATGTGTTTGTTCAAAATCTTAAATCTCCGAAAGTTCTTCACCGGTTGCTTTGAAATTTTGACACAACGTTGCATTCGAATACGCGCGTGTTTTTATATACCTATATTATATAGATGTCACACCTGTGACAGGTAAAAACATGCTTTTTTTGAAAAACAGCGCCATCTGTTGGACGTAAAAGCAACACACGCTTTTACCAGACTGAGCCACAGCAACGCGTGGCCGGGTACAGCTAGTTGAGTATAAAAGTTTTCTAATTATTTCTACAAATAATAATCACATCAATATAATATTCCTTTTCTATCTAGTCATTCTGATTGTCTCATCGTAGATCCTGTTTACAGTTCTTGTTTACGTTTGTTTTTCCCCCACAATGTTCTAAAC
>NW_015386368.1:78934-81437 GCF_001527695.2 Protobothrops mucrosquamatus | reverse complement strand
ACACGCTTTTACCAGACTGAGCCACAGCAACGCGTGGCCGGGTACAGCTAGTTGAGTATAAAAGTTTTCTAATTATTTCTACAAATAATAATCACATCAATATAATATTCCTTTTCTATCTAGTCATTCTGATTGTCTCATCGTAGATCCTGTTTACAGTTCTTGTTTACGTTTGTTTTTCCCCCACAATGTTCTAAACATTCTTACTGGTTAAGATTTTCTCAATCTTAAAATATTTAAATATTTAAATCTATTTTTTCTCATGTAAGACTTATTCCCATTTCAGGAAATTTCTAAACTGAAGACGGCATCGGCGTTTACAAGAAAGGGAGAAAAAAGAAAAAACCCTTACCACGCAGATATCTGCCTGTTTACAGGAACAAGTAGGGCTGATCAGCATCTCAAGTTGACAACGAAGTTTCTCATCATCGCCTAGGACTTGATTGAACTTTTTCACAAAATCCTGGGCTTTCCCAGGATCCGGAAGATTTTCTGCAGAATTACAAGGGAAAGGTGTCAATTCAAGTTGCGGCTTCAAAGCTAGGCTAAAAATGAAAACTCTATAAAAATCGGCAGAATCTTACTTGCTATAGTCATCAGCTTTCCAAACATCGCAGCGCTGTTTGCCTCTGACTGAAAGGAGAAGTGTGGGTGAGAATTCACACAGAAGGTGTGTCGTTGTTAACCCTTTTGACTTGTTCACACATTTGCCCTTCGCTGTATTTTCAGCCCAACCTGCTTTTAAGATTTGGCAATAAGCGAATATAGCCATTGTCGGAAAAGCTTATAAAAGCCAGATTGCCACGTTTTTCAAAGATTGACCTTTTTTCCCGTATCCCATCCATATGTCATGGTTCCAACAGATGAAACTCTTCCAAGAACTTTGAGGCATTGTTTACCTTAAAGAATCTTTATTTGAGAAGCATAGCATCGCACTAACACAGTCGAAGCCAAAATCTGAGCACAATTCAAAGCACAATTCCCTCCTCCAATTAACAGTCATAAATCACATTCTCCAATTAGCTTGAAATGCAGGCTTCCCCTCCAGTTCTCCAGCCCGCCAATTTCTTATCGTCTCTTATTTCAATAACCTTAGTTCTCACACCAGGTCCAGTATTGTTATGTCTATCTAAACTCTCATGCACATTCCTCTCCCCCCCCCGCATCATCTACTCTAAAAGTAAAACATAAGAAGAAAATGATTGCATCTCTGTTGTCAAAGCAAAAACATCCGATTTTAGCAGCGTTGAAACCATATTTGGTAGATATACAGGTAGTCCCCTACTTACGACAGTTCATTTAGTGACTTGTGTCAAAGTTACAACGGCACTGAGAAAAAAATTGATTTTATGATTTATTTTTCACACTGACGACCGTGGGGGCATCCCCGTGGACGCCTGATCAAAATTCAGACACCTGGAAACGGACTCATATTTATGACGGTCGCAGTGTCCCCCGGGAGGGTCATGCGATCCTCTTTTTGCGACCTTCTGACGATCAAAGTCAGTGGAGGAAGCCAGATTCACATAACAGCCATGTTACTAACTGAATAACTGCAGTGATTCCCTTAAGGACTGTGGCAAGAAAGGTCGTAAAAAGGGGCAAAATTCACTTAACAAATTTCTCACTTAGCAACATAAATGTTGGGCTCAACAGTGGCCGTAAGTCAAGGACTACCTGTGTTATATAGTGTTAGTAGTAGTCTGCTCTTGTAAGAAAGGGCAACGTCCAAGACGACACCGTCTCATTCTTTGTGCTGTAGATTTTACCCTATTTATGTCTCGTTATTAAGCTCTTCACGGCCAATTATTTTGAGAAATAGCAGAGTTGAAAGAACAAATTCAGAGTGATTCAACATAGCAATTCTGAGGGACAAGGGAATATTATTATTCTAAGAGACAGCAGTATTCAAAAGCAAAACATGCCGAGCAGAACGATTATAGCTATTTTGAAAACCTACGGTGGGCGTTTTATGCAAATCTAGCAATTCCCGCACATGGCTCCTGAGCATGTTCTGGCACTTCCACATTTCATTCAGTGCCCTGGGCATAAAGACATAAAAAATATGTTAAAAGCATGGAAAAAAAAGGTGACTGTATACGTAGCATATGGAGCTCCCTGGCATTCTCCACCCCGCAGCTTCTTTTTATGAGACAGCTCTTCTCAGTATTATCGTGTTTTTTTTTCAACGTTTATGCACATATTTAAGTCCCAGATTCGTACCCTTTCTTACTTCCTTTTCATTCGGGCACTCCCAGAGGCACGAACCCCCAAAGATATCTAAGTATTCATATCGCAAAATACATTCTCTTAAGTAGTTCTGAAGAACAGCAGGCTGCCTTGATCTGAATTCTACTGAATATCGATTTTACAAATTTTATTAATTTTTCAAATAAACATATGGACAAATAATACAAATATGGTGCGTTTCATTAGAAAAACAAACACATAAAAAAAGCCTACTCAGTAAGTATTCAGAAATAACCAGCGGTCCCCCCCCCCC
>NW_015386368.1:68389-78645 GCF_001527695.2 Protobothrops mucrosquamatus | reverse complement strand
GGATTGGCCTAGGGGGGGATTTTATAGGGATTTTAAAGGGATTTTATAATTTTAAATCTAATACAGGTCATTTAATATATATTTTAATTTGGCTTTTAGATATTTATTGTATAGTACTGTTTTTATTTACCTGTAAGCCGCCCTGAGTCCCTCGGGAGAAGGGCGGGGTATAAATTAAAGTAATAATAATAATAATAATTATATTTATAAATACACCAAATTTTATATAATTCTACCCCTTCATCCCCTTCCCTCCTCCCTCCCCCGGACTTCCCAGAACTGAGTACAGGGATAAATACATAACATCCCAAGTCTAAAATAAGCTATCAATTCTACTGAATATCCAATCGAGCGAGTGACTTCAACAATCTGGCCATCACACCGGAGAAGGAACTCCGTTGAGCTACAAGACATTTCACTTTAAATGTCCGGGCACGGGAATATTTAATATCAGTGGCGAAACCGATTAAAAAAGGTAGCCGTTGTTGCCGTCAAAAGTCATACTCACTTAACAGCATTTGGGTCTAAGCTAGCGTATAAATAATATAAGCATTTCATCCTCTCTTCGGTTTCCAAATTGTGAGGAACGAGATACTGAGCGAAGATTTTCTCCACCAGCAATCTGCAAAGGAAAATAAATTCAGGCGTCGTTGAATCCTGCTTTTAGTTTAATACGTTAAGCTTTTTTAAAAAGGGAAGCTGTCCTATACACGGGCATACGACAGAGCAAGGTCTGCAAGGCCAAGAGGAAGCAATCCATTCCCATAATACATATTTGAATATGTCCCAAACGTGTTTTTTTTCCAGGAGACAACTGGATTTTCTTGTTTTTCTTTGAAGACATTTCACTTCTCATCCCAGAAGCTTCTTCAGCTCTGACTGGATGGTGGGGGAACGGAAGGATTTATACTCCTTGCAGACAACTGGTCATTTGCCTTCTTTTAGAGCAGTGGTTCTCAACCTTTTTAATGCCGTGACCCCAACCGGTCGTAAGTCGAGGACTAAACTGGTCGTAAGTCGAGGACTAAACCGGTCGTAAGTCGAGGACTAAACCGGTCGTAAGTCGAGGACTACCCAACTGGTCGTAAGTCGAGGACTTTCCCTGCCCGGGAACGCCGGGCATGCGTGGTTCTGCCCCCTGCACCTGCCGAGGTGTAGCTGGCAAGCGGCAGAGACTGAGCAGGCCGGCCACCAGCTGGCCCAGCCCAAGGGAGGTAAGGCACCCGCTGGAAAAGGGAAAAAAATGGTGGGGAAAAAAAATGGTGGAAAAAAAATGGCGGACAGCCTTGCTTGGCGACCCCCGTGAAATGGCCGATCGACCCCAAATGGGGTCCCGACCCACAGGTTGAGAACCACTGTTTTAGAGAGTTGTTGAGGCCACTTGGCTTTACTTTACCAAGTAGTCCAAATGGGCGTGGAGCCTTCTTGGAACTGCTGAAAGGATTGTGTTGTAGGACTGCTGAGCAATTGTTGACAACACAGTCCTTTCAGCGGTTCCAAGAAGGCTCCACACCCATTTGCACCACTCAGGTGACCCTGAGGACACAGATAAGCCTCCAAGTGGCCTCGAGGACTCTCTTAAAAAAGGCAAATGACCAGCTGTCTGCAAGGAGTATAAATCCTTCCATTCCCCCCACCATCCAGTCAAAGCTGAAGAAGCTTCTGGGATGAGAAGAGAAACGTCTTCAAAGAAAAAACCAGAAAGTCCAGTTGCCTCTTGAAAAAGCCCCTTTGGGACAACTGAGGACTCAGATAAACCTCCAAGTGGCCTCAACGACTCTCTAAAAGAAGGCAAATGACTAGTTTTCTGCAAGGAGTATAAATCCTCCCTTTCAGCAGTTCCCAGAAGGCTCCACACCCATTTGCACCACTCAGGTGACCCTGAGGACACAGACAAAGCTCCAAGTGGCCTCAAGGACTCTCTAAAAGAGTGCAAATGACCAGCCGTCTGCAAGGAGTATAAATCCTTCCATTCCTCCACCATCCAGTCAGAGCTGAAGAAGCTTCTGGGATGGGAAGCAAAACGTCTTCAAAGGAAAAACAAGAAAGACCTCTTGAAAAAGCACATGACTGGATGACTGAGAATCTCCACAGATATTTGAACATGCATTTGCCAGACGTAAGCGGCCAGCCAAGTAGCCGGTCTCTACTAAAGGACGGATGGAAGGGTCGGGTTGCTTTTTGTGACTTTATTCTGGGGAAAGAGCAGATTCCCATCCACTTACTTATCATCGATGCTGTTCTGATAATAGATGTGCAAAAGTTTGTCCTTTATCCAGCTGACTTTCTCCGCTGCGTCTTTTCCAGCTTCAGCATGAAGGCAGTATTTCTTGTATAGCTGCGCAAGTCCCATCATTGCTTCTTTCCTTACCCGCCACTTAAACAAAACAACAAGAAAAGAAACACACACCCAGGTAGGCCATTTAATTAAAAATGAAGGACCAGAACAGGTTAGAAAAGTTGTAGCTTGTGTCGCCACAGAAAAGTCAACCCTCTTTATGTTAAAGGCATTATCTTCTTATATATAAATAAAAATGTAAATGTTCGTTTGTTCAAAATCTTACATCTCCAAAAGTTCTTCACCGACTGCTTTGAAATTTTGACACAACGTTGCATTCGAATACGCGCGTGTTTTTATATACCTACTATTATATAGACGTCACACCTGTGACAGGTAAAAACATGTTTTGAAAAACAGCGCCATCTGTTGGCTGAGTGAACGAGAGCCACAGCAATGCGTGGCCGGGGTACACAACTAGTAAAAAATATATCGGCAATTGAGGTTGTCCCAAAGGGGCTTTTTCCAAAGGCACTTGGATCTTCCTTGGTTTTTCCTTGAAGATGTTTCGCTTCTCATCCCAGAAGCTTCTTCCAGAACTGAACAAGGTTCTCGAACGAGAAGCGAAACGTCTTCAAGGAAGAAAACAAAAAAAAACAAAACAAGAAACTCCAGTCGCCTTTTGAAAAAGCACCTTCGGGACGACCGTCGCTTGGATGGCTGAGAATCTCCACAGACCACTGAGATTGCAATTTTTAAATGATAAAAATCGATGCAATTATCGCGCGGCTGGTAGCAGCTGCCCCAAATTTTGGGGAAACCATTTTTATTTTGCAAAAAAAAACAAACGCAGCGGTGGTAGGAAATGATCTCACGTACGCAGAGCAGACTCCCGAACAAGAAATGTCGGGTTTTGTCTTTGTCAACATAAAACATCTCGTCGATTTTTATACTCAGATCAAAGGGGACGCTGGCAACTGGGCTCTCGTTCCAATCTGCCTTTCGTTTATAACACAAAAGCATGCCGTTTTTTTCCCCCCACCCACACCCTCAGGACATCTGGGGAGTCTCTGATACTGAAATGATAAGACGCAAGCCACGTTACCCGCTTATCCAGTGTCCTTTCTCTGACAAAACCCAGGAGCTGGTCGTTGACTAAAGAAAGATCTCGTTTGCCCGCAGTGATGATTGTGACAATGACATCATGGCGGATGGCTTCTTCCGGATCGTGGGATCTCACTTTTAAGTACTCTGGTTTCAAAAAAGAAAAGCATGTAACTTCTACCCAAAAAATATATATATACAACGTATTCAGGCACCTGCAACTACAGAGCAAAGCCTTTAGGAATATTAAAATTATGAGGTACGAAGCGGAACAACACATCGTCAACAAAACCTGTTTCTAAGTAACAGTTCAAGAAATGGACAGCTGTTTGTCTGAAATAGCATAGGGTTTCCTGCCTGAGCAGGGGGTTGGACTAGATGACCTCCAAGGTCTCCTCCTCCTCCCCTCCTCCTCCTTCTGCCATATCCGTTATCGGACGCTGGCGATCATGTTGGCGATCCTGTTTTTATCAGCAGCTACACGAAAAAGTGCTGCTGAGTTTTGTTCAAACCAGTCCCTTAGATTTTGAAGGTCCCTTCCAACTTTTATTATTATTATTATTATTATTATTATTATTATTATTATTATTATTATTATTATTATTATTATTATTATTATTATTATTATTATTGATCATCGCACAGTCAGCCAGATGTTCAGACTGGATTTGGCATTTTGTCTACCTATCGAGTCCTTCCCAAGGACCTGGGATAGGCAGATGTGGATGTTTGATGGTATTACAGATATCGTCGCAGGATATTATTATTATTATTATTATTATTATTATTATTATTATTATAATATACGTATAAAGTTAAGTAGGCAAGCAACTAACAAAGAATGACGACGGGAGGTCTGGTTTGTAGAAAGGCTGCCGCATTGAGCTCATAATTTGATAGTATTTCACAAACGGATTGATAAAACATTTCCTCTTATTTTACACGCTGGGCGGTGCAAGATTTAAACAGCGTAACGTTTCCTATTCTTTCTATGGAGAAATATACCTCCAACATGCCTTTTCAGCCTCATAATCAACAATACTTTGATTATCAAACCACGGCTGCATCTCCACGTTATTTGTTTGAATCTGTTATCCTCCTGCTTTTTTTCCCTCCAGTTCTTCTGAATTAAAATATCTTACCAGTCAGATCCTTCGCTAAATCTGGGTGGTTCATTAAACAATGACTTGCAAATTTTACACTTTCCAATCTCACAGGAACGTGAATGTCATTGAATCTAGAAGAGAGGAATATATGAATCCAAAAATTATATTCAGCTCCAGTGATGAATGCAATAAAATAAATAGGCTTGTATGAAAGTGTGCTTTCAGAAAGCAACATACTGCAAATATATAATCCAGGGGTCTTCAAACTTGGCCCTTTTATGACTTGTGGACTTCAACTCCCAGAATTCCTCAGCCAGCGTCGCTGGCTGAGGAATTCTGGGAGTTGAAGTCCACAAGTCATAAAAGGGCCAAGTTTGAAGACCCCTGATATAATCCAACATACTGGATATCCAAGAAAAAAAATCTTCTATTTGGCTAAAACAGGGAAATGATAGATGGCATTTCAATTTCAAAATACACTACATGAATGTCATTTACCGTAATACAGTAAATACACAGAGTATTTTCTGTATTACAAATTTTATACAGGGCTTTTAAGAACAAGTAAAGTTTTCTTTTTTTAAAAAAAAAGTATTACAGAAAAAGAATGGCTAAAATCAACCCAACCAAATATATATATATATACAGGCGAATTTCTCACCGTCCAAGAAAACACTGCCAAAGTGGACGATTTTGCGTTGCAAGGTCCGAATCTTTGGAACCAAATAACTTTGCTAAAAGCCTTACAACAGCTAAGCGTTCTTCTCCATCATTGCTCTGTTGGTTAAAAAGAAAAAAAGGGTTGTTTTTTTCCCCCCACTCCGCAGGTAACAATTTATTAGCATTAAANGGAGCGCTTTAAAAGTTGTTACTAACACCTTGAAGCGCACCCGGAAGGCCACCGGCAGCCAGTGCAGCTCGCGCAGGAGAGGTGTTACATGGGAGCATCTAGAGGCCCCCAAAATCCCCCACGCCAGAGTTATTACGGGAAACACTTGCCAGAGTTATTACGGGAAACACTGCTGTTGTTAAGTTAGGAACACAGTTGTTAAGTGAATCTGGTTTCCCCATGGACTTTCCTTGTCAGAAGGTCACAAAAGGTGATTTACATCACAGAGGTCCCCAACCTTTTGGGCACCAGGGACCGGTTCCGTGGAGAGGGGCTTTTCCACGGACCAGAGGGGGCGTGGCTTCGTGAGCTGCCTGCATCCCGCAGATGGGGCTTTGCTTGTTTGTGTGGACCGGTTGCTGGCATGCCCAAGGACTGGGGGTTGGGGACCCTTGATTTAGAGCAGAGGTCCCCAACCTTTTGGGCACCAGGGATCCGGTTCCGTGGAGAGAGGTTTTTCCGCGGACCGGAGGGTGCGTGGTTTCGTGTGCTGCCTGCATCCCATGGATGCTTGTTTGTGTGGACCGATTGCTGGCATGCCGTGGACCAGTACCGGGGGTTGGGGACCCCCTGCCCTAGACCAGAGGTCCCCAACCTTTTGGGCACCAGGGACCGGTTCGGTGGAGAGAGGTTTTTCCACGGATTGGAAAGTGCGTGGTTTTGTGTGCTGCCTGCATCCCGTGGGTCTTTGCTTGTTTGTGCGGACCGGTTGTTGGCATGCCGTTCACGGTTCACGGACTGGCGGACCCCTGATTTACATGACCCCGGGACACTGCAATATGAGTCAATTGCCAAGCGTCCGATTTATGATCGGGGGATCATGTAGCTACTGCACCAGCCGTTATGTTGTATGCCAATTTTTATCCAGCCAGAACGTGTCTTTTTCTGTGACGTGTTTTGAATCCGTATGTAGAGTCACAATCAGGCGATCCTCGACTTACAAAACTTCATTTAGTGACAGTTTGAAGTTACGACAGCACTCGGGGGAAAAATGACTACCGGCCGTTTTTCACACTTAGGGACGTGGCGGCATCCCCCCGTGGTCACGTGGTCTAAATTGGGGCCCTTGGCAACCGGCTCATATTTGTGACCGTTGCAGAGTCCCAAAGTCAAGGGGATCCCCTTTTTGTGACCTTCTGACACAAGAGGGAAGCCAGATTCATTTAATAACCATATTACTAATGGAGCGGTTCACTTAACAACGGTGGGCAAGAAAAGGTCATAAACTTTTTCTGAACGACCGTTTCACTTAGCAATAGTAATTTTGGGCTCAAGCGTGCCCGTAACTTGAGGATTACCTGTGTTGCAAACGTAGCCTCACTAGTGCAGTATAGATGGGTTACTACCACTTCCTGTGATCTCGACAGGAGATCCACTTCATGGTGCTTCACAACCCTCTCTAAGTGATTTATAGGGTCAGCATCTTCCCCCATCCCCCCAACAATCTGGGTCCTCATTTTGCCGACTTTGGAAGGAAGGATGGAAGGCCGAGTCCACTTTGAGCTAGTCGGGATCGAACTCTTGGCAGTGGGCAGAGTCAGCCCGCAATACCGCATTCTAACTACTGCGCCACCGCAACTCCTGATGCCATCCTTCTGTGTTACAGCCTAGGACAGTGGTGGCGAACCTATGGCACGGGTGCCAGAGGCAGCACTCAGAGCCCTCTCTGTGGGCACGCACACCGTCCCCCCAGTCCTAGGCCTTCAGCTGGGTTTTATAAAACCTTTTCACTTTAGGCCTCCACCGCCATGTGCAAAAAAAAAAAAAAGGTTCAATCAGTCAATTTCAAGTTCTTGTGGGGGACAAAAAGATCTTGCAAAGTTGGAATTGATTGATTGAACTTTTTAGTCCCACCCAGTCTGCCGTTACCACTGCAGCCACACCCACCCAATTGGCCACACCCACTCGGCACCCGACGATGCATATGTGGGTTTTGGGTTGCAGTTTGGGCACTCGGTCTCTAAAAGGTCCGCCATCACTGGCCTAGGATGTTTTTACTTATTCTGTTCCAGGATTTTTAGGAAGTTGTCCAAGCGAGAGTTACTTCCATTGGCAAGTAGAGAGATTTCTTCTTAAAGACTCACAGATTCATACACGACTATCCACAATCACAATGTCTGATCTGCAGACACGCATTGCGATGCAACCTTGGCACCCTCTCCCCTTTTGTGCTGCCCTCTCAGCGACGTGCAAAAACGCACAACAAAAAACAAGATTCGCTTTTTCCTTAGGCAAATGCCACGGGCTTTCATACCAAAGCACCTGGAGGCAGGAGAAGCAGCAACGGGTGGAAACTAAGCAAGGAGGGAATCAACCTAGAACTAAGGAGAAACTTCCTGACAGTTAGAACAATTAACCAGTAGAACAACCTGCCTCCAGAAGCTGTGAATGCTCCAACACTGGAAGTTTTTAAGAAGAGACTGGACAGCCACTTGTCTGAAATAGTATAGGGTCTCCTGCCTGAGCAGGGGGTTGGACTAGATGACCTCCAAGGTCCCTTCCAACTTTACTATTATTATTAACAACCTGCCTCCAGAAGCTGTGAATGCTCCAACACTGAAAGTTTTCAAGAAGAGGCTGGACAGCCACTTGTCTGAAATGATATAGGGTCTCCTGCCTGAGCAGGGGGTTGGACTAGATGACCTCCAAGGTCCCTTCCAACTTTACTATTATTATTAACAACCTGCCTCCAGAAGCTATGAATGCTCCAACACTGAAAGTTTTCAAGAAGAGGCTGGACAGCCACTTGTCTGAAATGATATAGGGTCTCCTGCCTGAGTAGGGGGTTGGACTAGATGACCTTCAAGGTCCCTTCCAACTTTACTATTATTATCATCATCATCATCATCATCATCATCATCATCATCATCATCATCATCATCTAACGGAATTTGATGTAAGATTAAACTCTTCTTACCTTCAGCTTGAACTCCAGCTGTGGCATGACAGACAACAGCAGGTTAGGATCGACAGCGAAAAGTTCTTGTATTAGATCAAATATATGCTCAGACAAGTCACTCACAGAAGACTTTCCTAGTACCAAAACCTGATTAAAAAACTAAGGAGAGAGAAAAACGCTTGCTTTAAAAAGTTAAGTATTTTCAACGCGGCTACACATTTAAACCGATTGTTGCCAGGACTCTTGTCACATTTTTTGCAAAACTGGGTTCAGTATTAAGGCAATCCTCCTGCCTTAATACACCTTGGCCCCTAACCTGAGGTTGCCCCTCCCCTCTGCTGGTTTTCTGGGTAAGACCCAGCTCTATCAACTAGTAGGCCGATCCAAGGGTGGGACACAACTCTGAGGGTGGCTGGGGGCTCGAAGGCACGCCTTCCATCTTATTTAACTTTTATTTTTGAATGGATTTTTAATGTGGATTGTATTGCCTGTTCACTTGTAAGCCAGCCAGAGTCACTTCGGCAGTGAGATGGGGCAGTGTTATCAATATGACTGGGAAATAAATAGAATTGTGGTTTCAATTTCTATTCAACACACAGCATCCCCTATCATTCTCACGGATGTATGTTTTAGAGAGGATTACTGGATGCCAATATTCTCAAGATAGCAAAAGCCATTAAGCATTCCCGTCTCTAGTGGTAAAGCCAATTAAAAAAAAAAACATAGGCACTAAGACTAAGTCATTTAAAAATGGAAGGCTAATCTTTGAAATTGTAAAAGCAAGATTATCGCGTGGGACGCATTTTGTGCAACAGGTACATTTCGCAAGAACACAGTAAATTAAAAGATTAGCATTCCACTTCAGTGCAAATTGTGGACTAACATTCTGGTAGTCCAGTCAATCAGGATCTGATAGTATGGAAATGAGGCTTAAACAAGCAACCTTGAGAAAGGAATAGCCAGGATACTACCCAGATGTAAAAAGCAACTGCAACTATGATCTTATTGAACAGGGGTCTTCAAACTTGGCCCTTTGATGACTTGTAGACTTCAATTCCCAGAATTCCTCAGCCAGGCTGAGGAATTCTGGGAGTTGAAGTCCACAAGTCATCAAAGGGCCAAGTTGGAAGACCCCTGATATTGATGGTTTGTATGACGACACAACATCATTAGTAATTTTACCTAACTGTATTTTACACACACAAACCCATTCACTTCCATCCCTGCATCACACATTAACAAGTTCACAGATAACCCTATTCAAATGAATTATCCCTACGTAGGTACTCAGCCTTAAAAGCTAGCTTTTATTTGGAAACTCATATTTTTTCTCCAAGTGGCTTGCAGGTTTTAAAGTGTAATACTTTAAAGTAATACTTTCGGACAGACGGTGTATAACTCACATCGCTGCTAATTATTTCTACTTCTAGACGTAGGAAAGTCTAAAAAAAAATCAATGTGTTACAGCCACTCATTTCTTCTTAAGCAAAACTGGGTAAGACAGCGCTGACTGCCTGGTCATGAATTCAGCTGATCTCTGACTGAAATAGAGTGGGAAGGAACAGAGCTGTGTAATAGATGTGGGATTATGATTGCTGAGTAACTGTGTAACTGGCCTCACGGTGCATGTGAAGTATCAATATTCCACTTTCGAATTTAAGGAATTTGCTGTAACGAATCCAAGGACGTATTCAAAAGAAGTCAGATTTTAAAATGTAGCAAACACTTCCTAGGTCAAAACCTTTTAATACGTACGTTGGCAATGCATGGCTCAATGGTTTGAACTGTTCTTTTCAACAGGATTTTTGCAAGGTCAAAGGCTTGTTTATTAAGGTTCTAGAAGAAAAGGAAAAAATGTTTAAGAAAATTACGCTTGTTATCAAGCAATTTATGCTAGTCATTTCTGAACAGAAGGTGTGAAGCAAACTCTAAAGTATGCTATCTATGCATGAGTGTGATAGGTAGACAGACATTTTTTTT
>NW_015386368.1:48078-68298 GCF_001527695.2 Protobothrops mucrosquamatus | reverse complement strand
GAACTGTTCTTTTCAACAGGATTTTTGCAAGGTCAAAGGCTTGTTTATTAAGGTTCTAGAAGAAAAGGAAAAAATGTTTAAGAAAATTACGCTTGTTATCAAGCAATTTATGCTAGTCATTTCTGAACAGAAGGTGTGAAGCAAACTCTAAAGTATGCTATCTATGCATGAGTGTGATAGGTAGACAGACATTTTTTTTAATAAAATTTTTATTAATTTTTGTAGTTGAACAGCAAATACCAATATGATGCATTTACATACCCAAGCAAAAAAGATAATCCTACATGAGTGTGATAGGTAGACAGACATTTTTAATCTTGCCTTTTTACCAGTGAAAAACAGGTAGAAAAAGTGGGGGGGGGGGAATGACAAGCTTCTCCCCCACCCCATGTGAATGAACCTTACATTCATGAATGTTACTACAAATCTGTCCTTTTATAAATAGCAGAATATGATTCAGCAACATTCTGGCTCTGTGTGTGTGTTTGTGTTGGTGTGGGTGTAAAATCTTCCTAAATCCATTATTTAACCTTCTTTTTTTGGGGGGGACAGGGACAATTCCAAGTTGGCAATATAATACCAAGAGTTCTCCAGAACTGAACAAAATTTAAACAGCGGCCTTAAGTCTCGTGAGTCTATCAAGCTCTGTAATCTTTCAAGATTTTTCGCATCGTTGCACGATGCACCTCGTGACTTAACAAATCGCTAACCTCCGTTTTAAAATAACTTTTTTTAAAAAAAACAAACAACACAACCCTAGCAGGATCACAAATTATTAACGTCCCTAATTATATACTAATGGCAAAATGTAAGTAAAATACAGGCTGGTGCCTAGTTCCTGTCTTTATCAACGTGCCCCCTTGTAATTTTTCTGAACATCTTTGCATTTCAAAATAAGATCTATGCACCTATGAAAGTTGCAATGGGAGTAAGAGAAAGGAAAGATTGGCAGGAGGCCAGCAAGTTTTCCATTATTTTGGCAACACGTCCTGCAAGACTGAGGTGGGGAACTTGTGGACTTCAACTCCCAGAATTCCTGAGCCAGCCATGCTGGCTCAGGAATTCTGGGAGTTGAAGTCCACAGGTCATAAAAGGGCCATCGTTCCCCACCCCTGCTGTAAGAGGAGACTAAAAATTTCTATTCCAATACTGTTTGCTCAAAAGGGGAAAGCAATGGAAGCACCGAGTGGGGAAGCACTAATAAAGAAAATTATGTATTGCGCAGAACTAGACAAGATAACTAAAAGACTTAAAAAATCAGGAAGAAACAGAATTTTATCGAATCTGGAATAAATTCTACAAATGGAGGGAAAAAAGAATGGGGTCAACAGCAAAGATATAAATAGAGGCAGATACTAAGAAAGCACAGCTGTATATAGATATATCATATGTAGTTAATGTATAGCATGGACTGACAAGACAGAGATGTATATCAAAGACGATTTATCATGTTCAATGTTTTTAATCTTTTTTTTTCTCTTTTGTATTCAATAAAAATTAAAAAAAAATAAAATTTCTATCCCAAGAGTGCAAGAGCATTTTTTTTGTCTTTGCAAACCTTGTGTGCAGGAATGAGGTTGATAAGAATGGAGTCCAACAGTTCTTGAGTCACCCCGTCGCCTTCCATGATGATAGAACTCATCAAATCTAGCATATGCATTTGGACCTTCTGATTGTGGCTATTGCTAAATACAATAGGAAAATTAGATTATTAGCACTCGATTAAAACAACTTGTTGCTGAATTTTAGTCAATAATCTTTTCCACTTGTTTTTTTTTTTTAAATGACCAGTTACCCTAAAGCAGGGGTGTCAAACACAATTTCATTGAGGGCCGCATCAGCATTGCGGTTGCCCTCGGGGGGGGCGTAGGGGAGCAACCTACTGGGTGGGCGTGGATGGAGTGGGTGTGGCCTGCTGGGTGGGTGTGGCCAACGCTACATCATTCGCGTCAAGGGTGCCTGTGGGGGCCTGGGCAGGCGTGGGACAGATCTGAGGGTCTCTGGCAGAAGGGGGTGGGACCGGGGCAAGCGCCAAGGCATGGTCCATTTCTTCATTCCTCACAAAGGGTGACACCTCCCCAGCATGCACCCAGGGGACCGGGCCGACGCGACAGGGGCCGGTTCCTCGCTGTTTCCAGACGGCCTTGTGGAGCTAAGACTGAATGCGTTTCAGCATAGATGGCCACCACAAAATTGTACACTGGCTCCTGGCCAGCCTAGGCCAGACCCAAGGCAGCGGGGGCCGTTCCCTCACTGTTTCCAGGATGGCTTCGCGGGCCACATGAAACCACTTCGCGGGCCGCATCCGGCCCCCGGGCCTTGTGTTTGACATGTCTGCCCTAAAGATTGATGTGCAACGTTGCTAATAGTGTTTTTATAAAGCTGTAATAAAACACAATTATGTTGCAGAAGTACAGTATATCTTTAGTAGCACCACAGAATTAACATATTTGCACATGCACCTTTCCGAAACTGCACAACAGGCACGAGTACTCCAACTTACTTGATCACTGAAAAGAGGGTCCTAAAAAGCTGAATAAAAATTTCATTGCAATCTTCCAACTCAAAGCAGATGTTGTAAGATTTAACCCACGCTAAGTTCTACAAAAAAAAAAACCACAAAAAAACCAAGGCATTAATATTATCATTTCAATTCAACTACATGTATATGGCAAAAGGTCAGCATAACCTCAAACATAACTTGCCAATGAGGAAACACTGGTTTGTTGGGGGAAAAAAGCATCATAACATTTTTGTATGCTTTGATATTCATGATTAAAAAAGGTCGAACACCAAGAGTAAAAAGTACAAAAGTGTT
The DNA here is from genome assembly GCF_001527695.2 of Protobothrops mucrosquamatus. Classification (NCBI taxonomy): domain Eukaryota; kingdom Metazoa; phylum Chordata; class Lepidosauria; order Squamata; family Viperidae; genus Protobothrops; species Protobothrops mucrosquamatus. The sequence continues at coordinate 65,480 of NW_015386368.1, read as the reverse complement.
AAAATTTATTGGGCCAAGCTTTCGCCGGAAACGTCCGGCATCATCAGCCAACATGGCACCTCGAGGTGCCGGCTCACGGACAAACAAAGGTGGATTCAGTGACCAAATGGACGAGAACTGTGGGAGCACCCTTTCCCCTGGGTCAGAAAGGACTGGATCCTGCGACAACTTGGGCAGACACTCCAGAGGAGTATTGCATACGAGGCTAGATGTTTTGCCCACGACTTCATCAAATTACCTGGGTCCAATGACGCGATCACGGTACCGGATGCAGACTGCAGACTCCAACGCTATATAAGACTCCTCCCATATTGCTGTATCATGGCCCTGATGATGCCGGACGTTTCCGGCGAAAGCTTGGCCCAATAAATTTTAACACTTTTGTACTTTTTACTCTTGGTGTTCGACCTTTTTTAATCATATATATATATATATATATTATATAGCCTTAAATTGTCTTCAACACAAACGGAACGAGTGTTTATTAAGCTACGATGTTCATTAGTAGCACAATGGAAGTTTTCTTGAGCACCGATACGTACTTGATTTAATTCGATGAAAATGCTTACCTCTAATAAGTAAAAGTATCTATTAAACTGAGGGCTTTTAGTGTCCTCTAATCCTTTTAACTGTCTTGTAATAAACAAAAATATATCCTGCAAAACAAGAAGAGAGGTTATTATTATTTTTAAATGAATTATGCTATCGGTAGAGTTCTATCTTGGGTTTTTTTTTTTGCAATTTAAGTGATACTCCCAGCAACTAAGAAAATTCACAAGACCTTTGTCCAGGTGTAATGATTAAACCGCAGTGGCGCTTAAAAGTTTGTGAAGGCTTTTGAGTTCACCATTTCTTCCCCAGAGCCATTCCACCGTGGTGGAGACCATCAGACAGGAATCTCTGGTAGAATTCTGAGCAAATGAGAGAAAGCTGTATTTGCTCAACGTGGATGGTGCCTTTATAGCCACCTATGTCTGCACCCTTCCTTTTCCAATCAATAAGGCATCATTTTAAGACAGTGGTTCTCAACCTTTTTAATGCCGCGACCCCAACTGGTCGTAAGTCGAGGACTAAACCGGTCGTAAGTCGAGGACTACCCAACCGGTCGTAAGTCGAGGACTTTCCCTGCCCGGGAGCGCCGCGCATGCGTGGTTCCGCCCCCTGCGCCGGCCGAGGCGTAGCTGGGAAGCGGCAGAGACGGAGCAGGCCGACCACCAGCTGGCCCAGCCCAAGGGAGGTAAGGCACCTGCCGGAAAAGGGGGAAAAATGGCGGACAAAAAAAATGGCGGACAGCCATGCTTGGCGACCCCCGTGAAATGGTCGATCGACCCCAAATGGGGTCCTGACCCACAGGTTGAGAACCACTGTTTTAAGAGAAGGTGATCCGTTACTAGAATCGTCTATAGTTGTGACGAAGGGGAAAGTCGTTTTTTTATATCTTTTTCTTTGCTACATTCTTTTTTTTTTTTTGAACAACTTTTATTGGTTTTTCAGGTTTTTACATCCAGGTGCTTAGGAAGCAGCGTGGTGACAGGTTAATCAATAGTCCAATAACAAAATCATTCATGCATATCTCAGGTTACATCAATAAGGATTCCTTCTCTAGTTCCCTTAAATATTATATCATGTTCATATTAATACATTTCTAACTAAAGCTCAGTCAATCAATACATTTAGCAATGACATTTTACTTATACATATCCAAACATTCTTATCTTTGTCCTGCTTTTTCTTTTCTGCATCTTCTATTTATTTTTTTTGTTCAGTTCTTTTTTGGGGGGGGGTCGTATGAGTTTTTGCCTTTTCACTCGTGATGCTTAATAAAAATGACCGCTGGAAAAATGTTTTAATTATTTTTTGCGTCAATGTGACTCAGGCACGATCAATAGGACAGGTCAAATATGACCTGTTCTCTACACAAGTCCTAAAACTAGATCAAGAGAAGCCAATGAAGCAAACGAAGTTGTAATCTACAAAGATCTCTTAATGCTAGCTCCTCCCTATATTGAAATATCTTATAGGGAAAGGTATTTAAGCGCCACTATATGGCTCAAGCTTACACGATCAAAGCGATATATGTTTTGAATTCATATACTCTTCCCCCCCTTAGCTGGCACTATCTGAAATTCTGCATTTCTGACTCACGTGGTTTGCTTGAGTAGCCATCAAACTGAGGCTAAAATTAAACTAATTTTAGTCAGACATACAAGCTTAATTTTTTTTTCCAACAAAAAAACAATGTAAATGTTTCTATTTCCTCTCCCTTTGGAAGAGGAAGCTGCAAGATTAATAGTTGCCTCAGTTTGTTCAGATAACTCTTAATCCTGGTTTATGATAATAATAATAATAATAATAATAATAATAATAATAATAATAATAATAATAATAATAATAATAATAATGATGATGATGATGATGATAAAGTTGGAAGGGACCTTGGAGGTCATCTAGTCCAACCCCCTGCTCAGGCAGGAAACCCTACACCATTTCAGACAAATGGCTGTCCAGTCTCTTCTTGAAAACTTCCAGTGTTGGAGCATTCACCGCTTCTGGAGGCAAACCATTCCACTGGTTGATTGTTCTCACTGTCAGGAAGTTTCTCCTTAGTTCCAGGTTGCTTCTCTCCTTGATCAGTTTCCACCCATTGCTTCTTGTTCTGCCTTCGGGTGCTTTGGAGAATAGCTTGACTCCCTCTTCTTTGGGGCAGCCCCTGAGATACTGGAACACTGCTATCATATCCCCCCTCGTCCTTCTCTTCCTTAAACTAGACCTACCCAATTCCAGCAACCGTTCCTTGTATGTTTTAGCCTCCAGTCCCCTAATCATCTTTGTTGCTCTTCTCTGCACTCTTTCTAGAGTCTCAGCATCTTTTGATGTTGAGCCTCAAATTTCTGTTGCTAAGTGAGATGGCTGTTAAATGGGTTTTGCCCCATTTTACCACCTTCCTTGCCCCTGCCGTTAAGTGAAAAGTCATCAAATGGGGCAAAATTTCACTTAACACGTTCCTCACTTAGCAACAGAAATGTTGGGCTCAATTGTGAGTTTCACTTAACACGTTCCTCAGTTAGCAACAGAAATGTTGGGCTCAATTGTGAGTTTCACTTAACACGTTCCTCAGTTAGCAACAGAAATGTTGGGCTCAATTGTGAGGACTACCTGTATCCATTATCAAGGTGCTCTTTGTATTCAGTCACGGATCATACCGTGTGATGTTTCATTTCCTCTATTTTTCTTTCTTTCTTTCCTTCCTTCCTTCCTTCCTTCCTCCCTCCCTCCCTCCCTCCCTCCCTCCCTCCCTTCCTATTCCTGCTTCATGGAGTTAGGTGGATCTGCAGCTTCCTGAAACAGATCAGGATCCTCTTTGATGTGTGGTCCAAAGACTCAGCTCCCTGTTCTGGGATGCTGTGAGGGTTCTGCTCTTTGCTTGTGCTCCCCGTAGCCAGCGTTGCGCCTAAGTCCCTCGTCCTTCTACAGCTACGTATCTGTTTCTGACTTAGCGAGACAACAATCATTTCTTTGAAAATCCCAAGAGCCCAAAAGTGGTGGAAATAATTCGTTAATTTACCTTGAGTTTGTCGTGTGAAGTATACGGTGCTTCAGGGGCATAAATTCGAAATATATCAGCCAAACAACAAGCTACAAGGAGACGGACATCTTTATTGGGGTTCCTGAGGAAGAATTCGGACGCAAGGTGCAAGGCTAAAGGGAGATACTGTTGTTTCTCATCGTCTGAATCCTGGTCCATGTCCATAAATGTTTTCACTACCATCTAGGAATCAACAAAAGAAGAGAAACATTTCCTATTTTCATTCAAACTGGAATATATACAATGAGTAAAGGCAGTCAAGCCTATCCATGTAACTGCAGTCCCCACAGAAAGGCAGGGATAATGACTTTTATTGTACTTCCTTAATTACTTATAAACAAGAGCTATCAAGGTCTTCAGCATATCATCTGTGCAGATTAAAAGATGTTTTTCCTCTTCTTTTTTTTTTTATTAAAAGTTTTATGAAGATTACAGTATAAACCCCCATATCCACCCCAACCCCCCCTCCCCCACTTCCCAGAGCTGAACACAGGGTTACAAATATAATCATCAAATTCTATCTGACATTAACCAACTATTAAAGTAACCAAATCCATAATGCGCTTTGACTCCCCTTTAACACAAATTTAAGCGAATTAAAATTAAACGTATTCATCACCTAAGTCAGTGGTTCTCAACCTTTTTAATGCCGCGACCCCAACCGGTCGTAAGTCAAGGACTAAACCGGTCGTAAGTCGAGGACTAAACCGGTCGTAAGTCGAGGACTAAACCGGTCGTAAGTCAAGGACTATCCAACCGGTCGTAAGTCGAGGACTTTCCCTGCCCGGGAGCGCCGCGCATGCGTGGTTCCGCCCCCTGCGCCGGCCGAGGCGTAGCTGGCAAGCGGCAGAGACAGAGCAGGCGAACCACCAGCTGGCCCAGCCCAAGGGAGGTAAGGCACCCGCCGGAAAAGGGGGGAAAAAATGGCGGACAAAAAAAATGGCCGACAGCCTTGCTTGGCGACCCCCATGAAATGGTCGATCGACCCCAAATGGGGTCCCGACCCACAGGTTGAGAACCACTGACCTAAGTATTAAACAATACAATACTAATGTTAAAAATAATAGTAATATCATATAATTAAAACTAACAAAAATTCCATTAAAATAAACTATTAATAATAACAATGCTCTAGAGTTTACTCATAACCCAAATGAAACTTTTTAGTCCCATATTTATTCTGAATATAATCTACCCATCTTCTCCAGACCGCGATGTATCTTTCTTGTGATTGATCCTTCAAATAAGCGGAAATTTTAGCCATTTCCGCTAAATTTGACACTTTAAGCGTCCATTCTTCTATAGCAGTGGTTCTCAACCTGTGGGTCGGGACCCCATTTGGGGTCGATCGACCATTTCATGGGGGTCGCCAAGCAAGGCTGTCCGCCATTTTTTTTGTCTGCCATTTTTTTTGTCCGCCATTTTTTCCCCTTTTCCGACGGGTGCCTTACCTCCCTTGGGCTGGGCCAGCTGGTGGTCGGCCTGCTCCATCTCTGCCGCTTGCCAGCTACGCCTCGGCCGGCGCAGGGGGCGGAACCACGCATGCGCGGCGCTCCCGGGCAGGGAAAGTCCTCGACTTATGACCGGTTGGGTAGTCCTCGACTTACGACCGGTTTAATCCTCGACTTATGACCGGTTTAGTCCTCGACTTACGACCGGTTGGGGTCGCGGCATTAAAAAGGTTGAGAACCACTGTTCTATAGCCTCTTCTTTAACATATTCTTAGTCGCTGGGCAGAATAACTAAGCCTGTCTCCTGATTATAGAGCTAGAGGCTTGGACATTACAGTAAAGAAGCATTTCCTTGCCCTGTAACTCCATTCAAACCCGCTAAATTCTGTTTCTTACCGTTCAATGTATTGGGTCCCAAACAGGTTCTGCAATAAGAACGTCGGAAAACCTGATGCTTTTTTTTGACTCGTCACTAGCTACTGGTTCATTCAATCTTAGACATAAAGCCTGAGGCACCACTGCATTTCAGAACTGTCCAGGTATTATTTCTCCTTTCTTGGTTTTTACATCGGGGGTGTCAAACTGCTGGCCTGCGGGCCGGAGGCGCCACGCGGAAGCCGCACCCGCCCCGTTGCCGGCAATGGCAAAACCGTCCCGAGAGGTCGCGAGTTTGACATGTCTGATTTACGTAGTGCCCCCCACTATACCTGCCCTGGCCCATGAACCATCCATCTCTTCTTTCCAAAAGCCAAAAAGCCTTGCTCCCATCTCCACTTTATAATAATAATAAAGTTGGAAGGGACCTTGGAGGTCATCGAGTCCAACCCCCTGCTCAGGCAGGAAACCTTACACCATTTCAGACAAAGGGCTGTCTAGTCTCTTCTTAAAAACTTCCAGTGTTGGAGCATTCACTGCTTCTCGAGGCAGGTTGTTCCACTGGTTAATTGTTCTCACTGTCAGGAAGTTTCTCCTTAGTTCCAGATTGCTTCTCTCCTTGATTAGTTTCCACCCGTTGCTTCTTGTCCTGCCTTCAGGCACCTTGGAAAATAGCTTGACTCCCTCTTCTTTGGGGCAGCCCCTGAGATATTGGAACACTGCTATCATGTCCCCCCTCGTCCTTCTCTTCATTAAACTAGACATACCCAATTCCAGTAACCATTCTTTATATGTTTTAGCCTCCAGTCCCCTGATCATCTTTGTTGCTCTTCTCTGCACTCTTTCTAGAGTCTCAGCATCTTTTTTACATCGTGGTGACCAAAACTGGATGCCGTATTCCAAGTGTGGCATATATTTCTTAAGACTTTGCCTTATGTGCCGTGGACTTTCTGCAAGTCTGATTTGGTCATCACTCCGTATACACAACGCGCATTAACTAATCCACCGACTGATCCTTAATGACTCTGTTCCTAATACCCAACTAACACTGCCCAACTCTTTGTGATCCCCGCAACAGTCTATACACACACTCTGTTCCCTTCCCCTCCTACCGGCCTCTCGCACTGTGTTTGAGGAAACCACCTCTTGCCAAATTGGCTGTCTCCCAGGGGAATGCAACAGTTATGGTCTAAATCACTTTGATAAAAATCTTACTAGTTTTTCTGGTTTAGCTTCATGCTGGTTTCTGGGGCCACAGCAGCCAGTCGTCTGTTCTGGCCTCACCTCCCTCTCCGTTTCGCCAGCAGGGCCGATTTGATTTAAATCAAGTCCCATTTAAGTCACGCATTAAATCGGGATTTGAATCGCTGGTTCAAAAAGGCTCGATATAAAAATCGACGCGATTTAAATTGTAATTTTTAAAGAGCAAGCTGTCATCTCTGTCCCGCAGCGGCTCCTCTTCTGACCCGCTGTCGACTCACCGACAATGCCACACACTTTAACGGGACGGCTGGTGGTGCGGCAGTGACACCACAAGGTGAGGGACGTGGCGGGCAGCAGGAGAGTGGACGCCCGCTAACGGGCGCTGCCAGGATGGATCTGAAACGACAGCTGCTCTTTAAACGTAAGGACTCATTCTTGCTGGGAGCTAGAATCTTTAATATTATTATTTGCAAACAAAATGAAGGTATCCGGTTTAGAATAATAAGCTGCCGGGTTAGTAAAATGGCAATATCAGAACCGATGTTAGCTTAATAGGTTAATCCACACATAGTTGGAGAACTACTTAAATTCTTTTATTTAACTAAAACACTCAGAGCCTGAGGGATAGAATCAAGATCACGTGAAGTGTTAATACCACTTTACAAGGCCTTGGTAAGGCCACACTTGGAATCCTGCATCCAGTTTTGGTCACCACGATGTAAAAAAGATGTTGAGATTCTAGAAAGAGGACAGAGAAGGGCAACAGAGATGATCAGGGGACTGGAGGCTAAAACATATAAGGAACGGTGGCTGGAATTGGGAATGTCTAGTTTAATGAAGAGAAGGACGAGGGGGGACAGGATAGCAGTCTTCCAGTATCTCAAGGGTTGCCCCAAAGAAGAGGGAGTCAAGCTATTCTCCAAAGCGCCTGAAGGCAGGACAAGAAGCAACGGATGGAAACTGATCAAGGAGAGAAGCAACCTGGAACTAAGGAGAAATTTTAGGACAGTGAGGACAATTAACCAGTGGAACCACCTGCCTCCAGAAGCGGTGAATGCTCCAACACTGGAAGTTTTTAAGAAGAGACTGGACAGTCGTTTGTCTGAAATGGTGTAGGGTTCCTGCCTGAGCAGGGGGTTGGACTCGATGACCTTCAAGGTCCCTTCCAACTTTATTATTATTATTATTATTATTATTATTATTATTATTATTATTATTATTATTATTATTATTATTATTATTATTATTATTATTATTATTATTATTATTATTATTATTCGAACCACGGGAAAGCAACCAAATATCCTTTCCTGACTGATTAAATGGATGTATGGGGAAACTGTGTTATTAGCATACTGCTCAGCTGTTTCTCAATTTACAGCTCAGGAAGTAAATGGGTTCTTATCAAACACTTGACGTAAAAAAAACCCTCTTTCATACCGGGACTGAACAAACCACAATCAAATATATTGGGGGGGGGTGTCACAGGGCATTGTTCTGGAGAGCTCAATTCACCACACAAAATACACTCCCCAATGGGCTTTTCAAGCTTTCTCCGTTGTAATTAGGCTTTAAAATAACTTCTGCTGACACAACAAAGGTGGTTATTTTAACACCTGATTGCAGCACATGGGGGGCTGCCCTTTCAAACCAGTGATCTCATGAACGCTACCCAGTTAAGCTTAGAGCTTTAAAATAACCTTGCTAAAAACAATGGAGGTTGCTTAAAAGAATATGAAAGGCAGAAGAATTATCAATTAAGTGATAATACCTTTTCTTTCCCCTCCCCCCCAAGGATGTGGGGGCAGAGCAGATTTTGAAAAAAATGAGAAATCCTTTAAAAGAGCTTGCAAGAAAGCTGGGAAGTTTCTGGTGTGTGTGTGTGTGTGTGTGTGAGAGAGAGAGAGAGAGAGAGAGAGAGAGAGAGAGAGAGAGAGAGAGAGAGAGAGAGAGAGAGACTCAACGTACAACTGCAACTGGGACTGAAAAATTCATTGTTCAAGGGGTGTGGTTGTTATGCAAGACATCATATGACGACAATTTGCAACCTTTCCTACTGGATTTCCCATTAACCATGTTTGTCGGAAGTTGGCTGGGAAGGTTGCAAACGATGATCACGTGACCATGGGATGCTGCAACTGTTGTAAGCACAAGTGGGTTGAAGTCACCTTTTCCCACCATTTTCATAACTCTGAATAGTCGCTAAACTAAGAGTTGTAAATCGAGGATTATCTGAGTATTAGATTAGATAACCTTTACTGTCATTTTTTTTTTTTACTGTGGGCACAACGGCCCACGTTAAAAAATGAAATTTAGTCACTTGCTCTCAAAAGCGTACCCGTACATAACACACATTTAAACATACTGTATACAACAGAGGTCTCCAAACTGGACAGCTGGAAGACTTGTGGACTTCAACTCCCAGAATTCCCCAGCCAGCGTGGGGAACCACAATCCCACAATGGAGAAATAAGTGCCACGAATCCAAGGATGGGCTTACTTTGTGCTTCTGCGGCATATCTGCGAGCTATTTATTGTTCAGTGTTGCAGATGACTTTTTTAAAAAAGGGAACAATTCAGGAACCATTTTGCTTTCGAATATTTCAAATTCCCACAGGGTAAATTAAAAACTGTACCCAGCAGTTCAGAAAACAGTCTCAAGTTTATAAAGATACCAAGGACCATGGACATTTTTGGTGTGCTTCAGCTAAAATGAATCTTATTGCCCACCTTCTTCCTCTTATGATTTGGGGCCTGTATAGTATATAATTGGCTTGCATAATACGCTGGATATAGAGACAGCTCCATATCCACATATTATACAGGCAGGGTTTTTATTTTCTGCTTAGCATTAGAAACTTTTAAACATACTATATAAAACAGGGGCCTTCAAACTGGACAGCTTTAAGACTGTGGACTTCAACTCCTCAATCTGGCTGAGGAATTCTGGGAGTTGAAGTCCACCAGTCTTAAAGCTGCCAAGTTCGAAGATCCCTGATATACAACATATGTATAAGATCTACACCAGTGGTGGCAAACCTATGGCATGGGTGTCAAAGGCGGCACTCAGAGCCCTCTCTGTGGGCACCCGCACCGTCGCCCCAGTCCTAGGCCTTCAGCTGGGTTTTATAAAACCTTTTTGCTTTAGGCCTCCGCCGCCGTGTGCAAAAAAAAAAAAAAGGTTCAATCAATCAGTCAATTTCAACTTCTCGCGGGAAAAAAAAAGATCTCGCAAAGTTGGAATTGATTGATTGAACTTTTTAGTCCCGCCCAGTCTGCCGTTACCACCGCAGCCACGCCCACCCAATGGGCCACGCCCACCCGGCACCCGACGATGCATACGTGGGTTTTGGGTTGCAGTTTGGGCACTCGGTCTCTAAAAGGTTCGCCATCACTGACCGACACCCTTACCTGTAAGTAACATATAAATATTATTCACTGTCCATCTTGAATACATAACGGAAGGAGGAAGCTTGAGAATTCACAAGGTTAATACTGGATGGCAGAAAACTGTGACTGAATCTGGAGGATCTGCTTCGGATACCACGGAGCCTCCCTCCCTCCCAGAAGGCAACAAGGAAAACAGGTCACACATTATTTAGGTGAAGAAGATAACGTGTCGGCCTGAATCGCTAAACCACCATCGTCAAATGCCCCGGTGGTTTATTTGGGAACGAGGATGGGATTTCAAGCATCAGCTTTCCTCCGTCTCTTTCCTACCTGGCTAGCAAGGATGCTGTTAGACCAGCGGTTCTCAACCTATGGGTCGCGACCCCATTTGGGGTCGATCGACCATTTCACGGGGGTCGCCAAGCAAGGCTGCCCGCCATTTTTGCCCCCTTTTCCGGCGGGTGCCTTACCTCCCTTGAGCTGGGCCAGCTGGTGGTCGGCCTGCTCCGTCTCTGCCGCTTGCCAGCTACGCCTCGGCCGGCGCAGGGGGCGGAACCACGCATGCGCGGCACTCCCGGGCAGGGAAAGTCCTCGACTTACGACCGGTTGGGTAGTCCTCGGCTTACGACCGGTTTAGTCCTCGACTTACGACCGGTTGGGGGGGTCGCGGCATTAAAAAGGCGCTCCCGGGCAGGAAAAGTCCTCGACTTACGACCGGTTGGGTAGTCCTCGGCTTACGACCGGTTTAGTCCTCGACTTACGACCGGTTGGGGGGGTCGCGGCATTAAAAAGGTTAAGAACCACTGTGTTAGACAGAACTCTTCCCTGGATATTTTGTGCTTTTTTGGGGGGGGGTCCTTCACTGATCCATTTTTGACTCAAGAGCAAAGCCAAAAAAACTGGGCAAGGAACGAAGAGAAATCTATTTTGCTTTCGTTTTCTAGAGTTAAGATCCCAAGTTGAATCTCTTAAGCTGTTTTGGTTTTGAACTACAATATATGAGATATATCCATGGATTTTCCTATGTGATCCATTATTGCTGAAGTAATCTTGCTGGGGTTTTGTTTTTGGTTTTTTTAATTAAACATTGTTTGCATTTATGAAGTGAACGAACTGAATAATAATTCAGATACTGTTTCAGTTAAGACAGTTCAAAATAATCTACTACCGAAACATCAGCAAACATGCCAGCAACCATATTTATAATTAGATTTGCCAACCTACACAATTATTATTAATAAGGTAAGGAACCTCGTTTGTTCCTTCAATCTAAACCTATAGGAAGTAAGAAAACCCAATGTACTTTCACGCGGTTGTCAAGTTGTAAGGCAATACAAACTTTGCAGAGCAGAAATAAATCTTTTGTGAAAACTTATAAGGACAAAGCAATTATATTACAAAGCTGGATGCCCTCATGATCTGGAAAATTGGTCAGGCAGGAGAGACATTTTAGTGTAGCTTCACACTAGCTTCTTAAAATAGCTATTCCTCTTTTTCTTTTGCAGACCGCTGTCAGCTCGTTTATACTAAAAATGAATGGAGATCAGAAGCAATTAAATACTTAATTGTAAAGAAATGCCATGAAAACATTCACTGGTTGAGTGTACTGCTTTGCAACTAGCTTAAATTCCCTCTTATTAAATTTATTAAAAGGATCCCAAAAGCAAAATTTCAAAGGTAAGGTTAGGGAACTTGGTAGGAGCTAAGAGTACCACAGCTATATGGCTATTTTGTTTTATTTTTTAGTTCTATCTATGATCAAAATGTCTAGATTGCTTTACCTGCTAATTTTACCATATGTTTAACTTTCAAGGCACATTGGCATATCAGAAGAGGGTCAAAGCAAGCCCTGGGTCTTCACATTTCAGAACTGCAACATCCACCACCCCAAATTATTGGCCATTTCTATCTGGAGCTTGCGTGAATCACAGCTCAACATCTGGAAAGCCGCAAACTCGCTATCCTGTTTAAAGTGTTGCAACTGAAACCATCCCCAAAGTGCTTTTTCACGAGAGCTGAAGAAGCTTCTGGGATGAGAAGCGAAACGTCTTCAAAGAAAAACAAAAAAGTCTTCCTGAAAAAGCACCTTTGGGATCACTGTGACCTGGGTGACCGAGAATCTCCACAGGCAACTCAAATCAATAGATTGTTTAGCTACTGTAGGTCTAATTCAACTTTATTTCAGTGTGTCTCCTCAACAGCTATGACATATTTAACAGTGCCACCTTGGTATCTGAACACTGCAACAACCCTAGTCAGGGATTTAAAAAAAGGGGCTCAACTAATTTCTGCCGATCGGTTTGTTTTGTGGTCATCCTAATGCAGAAACAGAGATGAAGCTATTAAGTGAAAAACAGGAATTGCTACAGGAATTACTCCCTACTTCCAGGGCTGTGGAGTCGGAGGAAATTTTGGGTACCTGGAGTCGGAGTCGGCAAACAATGCACCGACTCCGACTCCTACTAAATTTAGATTGGAATTTTACAGTTTTTGGTTTTGGTTCATACAGAGAAGCTTTGTTTTTGTTCTAAAACAACCAAATAATGTGGTTTGTATTTTTGAACTGGTAAAGTTCCTGGTTCCTGATGTTTATGCCTGCTGCTACTATCCAGCCACTTGATTAATTAAATTAATAAAAAAAAAATTAATAAACCTTTGTTGTTTTCATTGTGTTTGTCTTTTGCTTAAACTGTTCAATACAGTAGACTGTTGGCTTCCCAGCCAGTAGTCCTGTGGTAATGACATGTATGTTGCCTTTCTTTCCTTCAAGGAATGTATAAAATACATTCGCATATTAATACAGAGGAGTCGGAGTCATGGAGTCGGAGTCGGAAGTACAAAAAACTGAGGAGTCGGAACATTTATCTACCGACTCCACAGCCCTGCCTACTTCAGCGTCAATCCTTGGACCACATAGAGTGGATTAAACAGAGGCGCAGAAGAACAGCAGATGGATGCAACCTAACAGATCATCTTATTATCCCATTGTTATGAACAGGGAGTTATTTAAACATGATCTATTCAATGTAAACGTATTTTCAAAAAGGAAAAAGATAGTCAAGACAGCTTCTGACCAAACTAGGGAAAAAAAGTCAGGTAAAGCACGGCTCTCAACCTGCATTTAAGGCCAATATCTATCTATCTATATATAATTAATCTGTAAGGGCCTCCTGGCACTTTCCCTGATTGCCAGGAGACCTTCACAATGATACGCCCGTGTGCAGGGTTGCTATTAATTAGTGCGATGCTTACGACAAGAAAAGGGCTGATGAAATTCTTGCATTTCCAATCCACCTCAACAACTCTTAATGAATTAGTCCACAGAAGATCACGGTATTGATTTACAAAATCCACTGGGGTCCAGGACAGCTGGATACGATGAAGGCTAGTGCAGTGGTTCTCAACCTTTTTAATGCCGCGACCCCAACCGTTCGTAAGTCGAGGACTAAACCGGTCGTAAGTTGAGGACTAAACCGGTCGTAAGTCGAGGACTACCCAACCGGTCGTAAGTCGAGGACTTTCCCTGCCCGGGAGCGCCGCGCATGCGTGGTTCCGCCCCCTGCGCCGGCCGAGGCGTAGCTGGGAAGCGGCAGAGATGGAGCAGGCTGACCACCAGCTGGCCCAGCCCAAGGGAGGTAAGGCACCTGACGGAAAAGGGGGGAAAATGGCGGACAAAAAAAAATGGCGGACAAAAAAATGGCGGACAGCCATGCTTGGCGACCCCCATGAAATGGTCGATCGACCCCAAATGGGGTCCCGACCCACAGGTTGAGAACCACTGGGCTAGTGGATCGACCTAAAATCAGTATCAAAAGATTACCAACACAACACGCCCGTGCATATATACAGAGACTGCAAGAATAACTGCGATCTGAAGAACAATTTACTTAGGTTACCTTCCAAGTTAAAACTGCTCCAAACCAAAAATGGGAACAGTTATCTGCAATCATCAAAATGCAGCCCATAGGTGATAGCCTCGTAAAATGTGGTTTAAAGCAGTGGTTCTCAACCTGTGGTCTGAGGACCACTGGGAGGGGGGAACTTTATGGGGAAAACTGAACTTTAGAAATTGGAAAAAAAAGATAGTGACGTGAAAAAATAGAATGGAAGCGCGGATACTGAGTTTGGACCAACCGATTGCTGGTGAAGATGAATTTTTAACACAGGCTGGGTTGAGAGATAAATAACATTTATCAGATGTTACCCAACTGCAATATTTACATCTGTAACACTTGTTAATAACATTATAAGAACCGTTAGCAGCATTTTGAGCTTCCGAGACGCACAAGATACTAGAATAACTTGTTAAATCCTTTAAAACTAAATATATATATATATATATATATTAGTTTTTATAGATATTGGTTATTAATCAACTAATTTGATACGTATATGCCAATAAATGGGAGGAATAAAGAAGGAGAGTTCTTTCTATCACTTTCTGATGTTAGTCCTAGCCAGGACTTCACGATAAGTCCTAAAAAGTGTCTCAGACGTAATCTCAGAATATGAACCTGCTACGCTACTAACATGTAACTATGTTTAGTATTTTCAAAATGGCCCACAGAAGGTTCTGGATCTGCGCCCTCTTGGGTTCCGGAATTTTTTATCTTTCACAAAGCTTTCTCCTCCTTCACCAACACCATTTGTTTAGAAGTATTGTTGTTGTTGTTGTTAGTTGCGAAGTTGTGTCCGACATATCGCGACCCCATGGACAACGTTCCTCCAGGCCTTCCTGTCCTCTGCCATCTTCTGGAGTCCATTGAAGCTCACGCCTACTGCTTCAGTGACTCCATCCAGCCCCCTCCTTCTCTGTCGTCCCCTTCTTCTCTTGCCCTCAATCTTTCCCAGCATTAGGGTCTTCTCCAGTGAGTCCTTCCTTCTCATTAGGTGGCCAAAGGACTTGAGTTTCAGCTTCAGGATCTGGCCTTCTAAAGAGCAGTCGGGGTTGATCTCTTCTAGGACTGACCGGTTGGATCGCCTTGCAGTCCAAGGGAGTCGCAGGAGTCTTCTCCAGCACCAGAGTTCAAAGGCCTCAATTCTTTGGCGCTCAGCCTTTCTTATGGTCCAACTTCCACAGCCATACATTGCAACTGGGAAAACCATGGCCTTGACTATACGCACTTTTGTTGGCAGGGTGATGTCTCTGCTTTTTAGTATGCTGTCTAGATTTGCCATAGCTTTCCTACCCAGGAGCAAGCGTCTTTTAATTTAGGTATGTGCCTTGCCCCAAAACTAGAGCTTATTTTGGGGGTAGGGCATATATTAAGCCCTCCCCCCAAAATCAAGCTAGGGCTTATTTTCAGGGTAGGCCTTACTTTCGGGGAAACAGGATAAATTCCAGCCCGATTTTCTCCAGTTTTGTTTTCAGAGCAAAATTAATTAAACAACTACATAGCCCAGATATTGCCAGTGTCTTTCAAAAGGGATGCAAAAACAACTTGAAGTGGTTGGATTTATCTATTTTTCTTCCAACATATCCAACGCTCGCCGCCTCCATATAAAGAAGCGGGCAGAAGCTTGCTCTTACATGCACCAGCCATGTTTACTTCTTTCACAAGAGACCACATATTATTGTTCTATCAAGATTGACATGTGTTCAATTTTCTCCAGTTTCTAGCAAACATTCTCCCAAAGTACAAAAAAAAAGTTAGCCTCTTGCACTAATGCTTCAGTAGTTGTGATGTGTCATTATGCAGATGAATGTCATGCTTTAAGGAGCGCTAGTCAAATATGTTCGTGGCTATTGAAATTTCTGAGCATTCATAAATAGTTAGCACGTACCATCCAATGCAATCTGACAAGAAATTAAACTAGATATAAACTGAGTGAGGACCTAGTATAGAATGACATTAATTAAAAAAAATAAATAACCGAAAGAAAATATTGAAATTTCCATCTTAAAATATTTAAAGATATCTCAAAGTTACCACCAGGCAGTTATAATAATAATAATAATGATAAAGTTGGAAGGGACCTCGGAGGTCATCTAGTCCAACCTCCTGCAGGGATCTTTCAAACGCGGAGATGACACAAGTGTTTGACGAAGAAGGAAAAGACAGAAGCAACAACACACACACACACACAAAAAGGAAGAAAAACGTGCAATACGATTGTAATAAACGAACGCATTCACGTAAAGCGGTTTCTCTAATTCCATAAACAGAATTCATCTCCTACTATAGTTCATTCTACTTCTCAGATTTTCAACGCTGCTGGACTTCCAGACGACGCTTGGGTGGCTTACAAATTTAAAATAATACATGAAATTAAAAAAAGAAACGTTACAGTTGCCAAAGAGAAGAAAATGTAGGAAATGGCTTCAGTTTGCAAATTCATTTGTTCAATGCCCTAGCCAAGCTCTGGCCCACTAACTAGGACATATAGTGCCAGCATAACAGATGCAATCTTCCTTCTTCGCTCAGCAAACCTTCAGCGAAGTCTTTCTCAAAAAGTCAATCCTTAAGACAAAGTGGCAGAACAATTTTGTAATAAAAAGCACAAGCAGTCCTCGATATACAACCGCAATTATTTCTCTTGTAAGTCTTTGCTGTCCTTAAGTCAAGCCAGAACTGATTTTACCACCATTTTTTACGACGACGACGATGATGATGATGAAGCAAATCTGCAGCCATTAAGCAAACGCCGCAAACTTAATTCTCCTGAATAGGCATTATTTCCCCCAGAAATTGACCCAAAAAAACACAAAAAAGGTGGCAAATCACCATCATGTAACCGCAGGATACTGAAACTGGTCATAAAAGCAAGCGCTAGATTGCCCGGCGCCCAAACTGCAATCACGTGACCACGGGGGGACGATGCAACAGTCGTAAGGGCAAAGACTGGACTTTTTCGGCAACGTCGTAACTTTGAACGGTTGCTAAATGAACGGTTGTAAATTGAGGACTGACTTGTAAGGAAAAGGCAGGAAGGATCTGTGACTTCGTAGGTTTTCTTGAGGTCAGGCCCAAGCCCACCCAGAGACGACATAGCAAAGTCCAACTGTGTTCAATCCTTTATCTGTTTACGCCAGTGGTTCTCAACCTTTTTAATGCTGCGACCCCAACCGGTCGTAAGTCAAGGACTAAACCGGTCGTAAGTCGAGGACTAAACCGGTCGTAAGTCGAGGACTAAACCGGTCGTAAGTCGAGGACTAAACCGGTCGTAAGTCGAGGACTTTCCCTGCCCGGGAGCGCCACGCATGCGTGGTTCTGCCCCCTGCGCCGGCCGAGGCGTAGCTGGCAAGCGGCAGAGACGGAGCAGGCCGACCACCAGCTGGCCCAGCCCAAGGGAGGTAAGGCACCCGCCGGAAAAGGGGGAAAAAATGGCGGACAAAAAAAATGGCGGACAGCCTTGCTTGGCGACCCCCGTGAAATGGTCGATCGACCCCAAATGGG
>NW_015386368.1:36338-46580 GCF_001527695.2 Protobothrops mucrosquamatus | reverse complement strand
GGCGTAGCTGGCAAGCGGCAGAGACGGAGCAGGCCGACCACCAGCTGGCCCAGCCCAAGGGAGGTAAGGCACCCGCCGGAAAAGGGGGAAAAAATGGCGGACAAAAAAAATGGCGGACAGCCTTGCTTGGCGACCCCCGTGAAATGGTCGATCGACCCCAAATGGGGTCCCGACCCACAGGTTGAGAACCACTGGTTTACGCCAACAGACGGAATCTTGCCAGACTCAACCTATTAGACACATCCTAAGAGATTCTGGGGTATGCCTGCCCTAAGCCTCTTCCTGCCTTCCCCCCATCCAGCTGGGGGGCTGTGCAGCCTCTTCATCTGGACTTCTGGGAAAGCCAAAAGAATCCCCGCTCTGCTTGTCCACATCCACTTTCCACGACGCCTGAGGACTGGAGAAAGCAGCAGGAGGAGATAAGAAACATCGCGTTTCCACTTATTTCCTGCCTTCTACAAAGGACTAGTCCACCTCAAATGTCTGCTGAAATGTACTAAGATTATTGCTATTCGTGATCATGGTGCACGGAGGGGTCTTCAAACGTGGCCCTTTGATGACTTGTGGACTTCAACTCCCAGAATTCCTCAGGCCTGGCTGAGGGATTCTGGGAGTTGGAAGTCCACAAGTCATCAAAGGGCCAAGTTTGAAGACCCCTGTCATAGTGATTAGGTTCCGATATCACTCTAAGCCAGGGGTAGGCAACCTTGGCTCTTTTGTGACTGGTGGACTTCAACTCCCAGAATTCCTGAGCCAGCCACGCTGAGGGGACAGGGAGAGGTTTCCAAGCTGAGCCAGGCTGGCTCAGGAATTCTGGGAGTTGAAGTTCACAAGTCATAAAAGAGCCACGGTTGCCCACCCCTGACCTAGAGGAAAATATGAAAGCATAATTAATGTTAATTAATGTAGACTTTATTAGTTTAGAGCAGGGGTAGGCAACCTTGGCTCTTTCATGACTCCTGGACTTCAACTCCCAGAATTCCTGAGCCAGCCACGCTGACGGGAAAGGGAGAGGTTTCCAAGCTGAGCCATGCTGGCTCAGGAATTCTGGGAGTTGAAGTCCACCAGTCATAAAAGAGCCACGGTTGCCTACCCCTGCATTTAAGCGACGGCACAAGCTACATAAAAAATAGCAAGCAAAATCAAAGAAGCCACGTAATGGCTTGGGCACAAAAAATCACTTTTTCTACAGCAGGAGGCAGGAGCACAAAGCAGCCAAGAATAGATGGTTGGAGAAGAAGCAGCTTCCCCCCCCCCCCAAAAAAAACCCCTACACAAGAGATCACATTATACAGAACACGTTGTATGCAAAACAGAGATAACTAAATTCCTCCTCAACCAATGATCTACCCTCGTTCGCTAAAACAGGATACCCTGGACATCATTCCTAATGAAACTTTAATTTCGGCAAATGAAATTCGGGGATTGCCATGCCATGTGTTAAGAAAGTGATATAGATTTTCAAGCTAACATGTTGGCTTGTTTATTATACCACTCAAAGCTCCAGGAAAAAAATTCCGACGTTATATAACAATCGAGTTGGCTGGGTTCAATCAATAGCCTGCTTTGGCCATCATTCAAAAGAGAGATACCTGCATTCAAACAATATGCTGAGCAAAACCCAAAGAAACTATATTATGATTTAGCACACACTCTGCTCATTTTATCACAATAAAAATGCCTATCTAGCTAGAAACCATCCTGAGGCCTATCAAGCACTAATATCTAAGGGTTCCACTGATTTCCCAAACAAATTGTACTCTGCTAATGGAAACAAGGTTTACACATTGGACTAATCCAGTGGTTCTCAACCTTTTTAATGCCGCGACCCCAACCGGTCGTAAGTCGAGGACTAAACCGGTCGTAAGTCGAGGACTAAACCGGTCGTAAGTCGAGGACTAAACCGGTCATAAGTCGAGGACTACCCAACCGGTCGTAAGTCGAGGACTTTCCCTGCCCGGGAGCGCAGTGCATGCGTGGTTCCGCCCCCTGTGCCGGCCGAGGCGTAGCTGGCAAGCGGCAGAGACGGAGCAGGCCGACCACCAGCTGGCCCAGCCCAAGAGAGGTAAGGCACCCGCCGGAAAAGGGGGAAAAAAATGGCGGACAGCCTTGCTTGGTGACCCCCGTGAAATGGTCGATCGACCCCAAATGGGGTCGCGACCCATAGATTGAGAACCGCTGGACTAATCTAATGTGCTCAGATCAGTTACAAATGGTTATCATTTAACAATCAGTAAAATGCATTTTAGAATATGACCGGTTTTACACAATTTACTAATCCAAAACCAATCAACCCCTGGTGAATTCCAACAAGATCTATGTAGCTGGCAGCCAAAGATCTTGAAGTAGTATATTTCGGCATCTCGTACGCTGCATAAAGCCTAATAATAATCCAGGAACATTATTCCTATAAACGCACATTGCACCACCAAGTCTGTTAAACGTTTGTTCTGGTTAAGTAACAAATGTCCACAAAACTGCCGACTCTTCCAAACTGTTCCTTCTGAAAGAGAGGACATGATTTGAAAAAGAAATTGAGAATGTAAGCTTCCAGTCCCACTGTCCTTTTTTTTTTTCTTTAGTGTTTTAAGAAAAAAAAATGCCCTATATGGCAACAGCTTCTTTTTCTGAAAACAAAACACCATTTTTTTCAGCGGTTTCTAATCAAAATTGTCACCTCCATATGGGCAGAGCAGATGGGATAGCCATTTCATCTCAGCCCTAACCTACATATTAAAAAAAAAAGGATCAAATGACAAAGCTCCTTTTGACGGCATGTCACGCTGAACCCAAAACGAATCCCGTTTTGCATTACAGACTAGGGCAGTGGTTCTCAACCTTTTTAATGCCGCGACCCCAACCGGTCGTAAGTCGAGGACTAAACCGGTCGTAAGTCCAGGACTACCCAACCGGTTGTAAGTCGAGGACTTTCCCTGCCCGGGAGCGCCGCGCATGTGTGGTTCTGCCCCCTGCGCCGGCCGAGGCGTAGCTGGCAAGCGGCAGAGACGGAGCAGGCCGACTACCAGCTGGCCCAGCCCAAGGGAGGTAAGGCACCCTCCGGAAAAGGGGGAAAAAAATGGCGGACAAAAAAAAATGGCGGACAAAAAAATGGCGGACAGCCTTGCTTGGCAACCCCCGTGAAATGGTCGATTGACCCCAAATGGGGTCCCGACTCACAGGTTGAGAACCGCTGGACTAGGGCTAAAAGTCTGTCTAATTTGTGGTTCCAGTACGCAGTGCGAATCCAACCGCTCACCGCTTGCAGAGCAATTTGCGTTTCAGAGTACATTCCACGAAGCTGCTGTGTTATATACTACTCTGGGTAAATTATCCGAGTTCTTCCCTGCCACTTTGGAGTAAATGACTTCAACTCCACTTCCTTTCTTCTATCTCTGTCTCTCACATTCACTTCCTACCCCCTCCAGTGCTCAGATCAAGCTAATTCCTATAGAAGAGAAAAACACATTTCTCCTTTTGGCAAAAAAAAACCAACAAAAAAACAAACAAGGAACAATAAGCTTAATATCCTTAACCATTCCACCATTCCTGGAAATTCATGAATATTTGAGGACAGGAATTTGTCAGCCTTAAGTACGGCAGTAGAATGTTTCTATCATCAGTTATTTACTTTCTAATAAGCATTATTAGACCTAAGCATGTTATTTATATGTAGTGTTGCACAGTTGCCTTTTGCAGCTGTTGTGCAATTTCATAAAAAGGCAGGTTTAAGGTGGGCAGAGCAGACTTGGTGCCTGTTGGAAACATTTTGTCGTTGAAATCCAGACTGCTAAGGAGCCCCATAAAATAACACACAAAAATGGGTTTTGAGAATCAAAATGATACTAGAGAACGAACTGGCTTGTACAAATTTAAGAGTGAGTTCTCTTAAATTTGTACAAGCCAGTTCGTCAAACACAATGACCAGTCCCTGCTGCACGTTGGAATATTTATTTGTATCCTACATTTATTACTTTTATAAATGACTCAAGGCGGCAAACATATTCGACACACTTTCCGCCTCCTATTTTCCCCACAACAACTCCATGAGATGAGTTGGGTTGGGAGAAAGTGACTGGTCCAAAGCTGGCTTTCATGGCTAAGGTGGGACTAGAACTCACAGCCACCTGGTGATTAGCCCAGTCACCCAGCTGGCTTTCATGCCTAGGGTGGGGTTAAAACTCACAGTTCCCTGGTTTCCAGCATAGCACCTTAACTGCCACATTGAACTAAATAAATAGTTTACATATTAAGAAATGGCTTACAAGCAACAGTGGCTGCAATCACCCTAAGGCAAATTCAAACAGAGTGTATGATTGGCCCTCAAAGTCACCCAGCCGGCTTTCATACCTAAGGCGGCACTAGAACTCAGTCACCTAGTGATTGGCTCAAAGTCACCCAGCTAGCTTTCATGCCTAAGGCGGCACTAGAATTCAGTCACCTACTGATTGGCTCAAAGTCACTCAGCCGGCATTCATGCCTGTGGTACTAGAACTCAGTCACCTGGTGATTGGCCCGGCCACCCAGCCAGATTTCTTGTCTAAGGTGGGATTAGAACTCATCAGCTTCTGGGGATTGGCCCAGTCACCCAGCCATCTTTCATGCCTAAGGCAGCACTAGAACTCAGTCACCTGGTGATTGGCCCAGCCACCTTTTATGCCTAAGGCGGCACTAGAACTCAGTCACCTGGTGATTGGCCCAGTCACCTTGTCGGCTTTTATGCCTAAGGCGGCACTAGGACTCAGTCGCCTGGTGATTGGCTCAAAATCACCCAGCCTTCATGCCTAAGGCAGCACTAGAACTCAGTCACCTGGCGATTGGCTCAAAGTCACCCAGCCGGCTTTCATGCCTAAGGCGGCACTAGAACTCAGTCGCCTGGCGGTTGGCCCAAAATCAACCCAGCTAGCTTTCATGCCTAATGCAGCACTAGAACTCAGTCACCTGGTGATTGGCCCAGCCACCTAGCCATCTTTCATGCCTAAGGCGGCACTAGAACTCAAGTCACCAGGTGATTGGCCCAGTCACCCTATTGGCTTTTATGCCTAAGGCGGCACTAAGACTCAGTCCCCTGGTGATTGGCCCAAAATCACCCAGCCGGCTTTCATATCTAAGGCGGCACTAGAATTCAGTCACCTGGTGATTGGCCCGGCCACCCAGCCGGATTTCTTGTCTAATGCAGCACTAGAACTCAGTCGCCTGGCAATTGGCCCAGCCACCTAGCCATCTTTCATGCCTAAGGCGGCACTAGGACTCAGTCACCAGGTGATTGGCCCAGTCACTGTCGGCTTTTATGCCTAAGGCGGCACTAGGACTCAGTCGCCTGGTGATTGGCCCAGCCACCCAGCCAGCTTTCATGCCTAAGGCGGCACTAGAACTCAGTCGCCTGGCGATTGGCCCAAAATCACCCAGCCAGCTTTCATGCCTCATGCGGCGCTAGAACTCAGTCGCCTGGCAATTGGCCCAGCCACCCAGCCGGATTTTTCTTGCCTAAGGCGGCGCTAGAACTCACTGTCTCCTGGCCCCAAGTCCCCCAAGCCCCTTTCCACGCCTCAGCCGAACTAGAACTCCCAGCCCGGCGCAACTCTAGGGGAAGCCAGGCCAACCCAAGAGGGGAGGGAACCCAAGGCCGAGGGGCCCGGCCTACCTTCAAGCGTTTGACCACTTCGTCGTTGGTGATCTTATCCGTGATCTCCTTCACTCCAGGCGGGTAGAAGATGATCTTGCCGTCCGGGGGAGGCTTGGCTGGGGCGGACGGGAAGTCCATCCTGGCGCTGCCGCCGAGAAAGTTTCCTTCTCCGCAGGCTTCTACCGGCCTCTGCCGGTGGCAAAACAAAAGTTCAGACTTTTTTTTCCTCAGCCGTTTTTCTTCCTCCCCCCATTTCGAAGCCTCGAGTGGAAACAAGGCCCCACACCGGTCCCCGACGACGACCCCGTCCCGGGCCCGCCGCCCGCCTTCACCCTCCCCGCGGCCGGGCCGGGCCGAGCCGAGCCCCGCCGGGCAGCGTCTTCCTTCTCCCCCCCCCCACCCCCGCGCCGAGCCCCTCCGGGCGTCGCTTCCACCAGGAGGGCCTGCCTCGGGCGGAGCGGAGGGGAAGAAGGAGTCCCCCGGCCCGCGGAGGGCTCCGAGGGAAGAGTCCCGCCGCCGGGAGGCGCCTCCCGCAAGCGAGCGGCCAGGCGAGGCCTAGAGGCTAGGCCGCAAAACGAGCCACAACACCGGATTGAAGGGGGGGAAGGGTCCCCTCACAGGGCCGGAGGCGCCCCCTCGGCCACTCTGCGGCCCCTCGGCCCGCTCCCTCCGCAACTTTTACCTCAGGATTTCCCTCAGGCGACGCCCGGCTCCGGCCAAGATGTCGCCTCTGCCCGCACCGGCGAGCGAGAGAAGCCGCCGCCAGACGGAGCCCCGCGCCCGGCCCGCCTTTTTACCTCATGCAGCTCCGGGAGGTGCAGCATCGAGCAGGCGGTGGCGGAAGGCGGCGATGGTCAGGGGGAATCTCCGGCGCTTCTGGTGCTGCCACGATGCCCGGCCTGCTTCCCCCCCGCGCTGTTGCCGCCTCAGTCAGTCAGGCCCGGCGGCTGTCGGGGACGGCTGGGCCGAGCGTGTGCGCCTGGCGCGGGGCCTGGCCGCGGGGAGACAGTGCCGCTCCTCGGCCGGCCGGGGAAGAACAGGCCAGGAGGAGAGGAGAGGAGAGGCCGCCGCTCGGCGCTCCTCTCTTCCCCGCGGCCGCCCTTCCTTCTTCCACGCAGGCGGGGAGCGAGCAGGCCCGCCCTCCTGGCGGCCGGCCCAGCCGGATGGGGCCTTTCCTCGCTCGGGCCCGCGGGGAGGCCGGGAGGCGCCGGCGGGTGGAGTAGGCCGCATCTTCTGAGGGGAGGTCTGAGGCCCGGGCTTGCTTCGCTTGCTTCCCCGAAGGACGGAGAGGTTGGCCGGCCTTGGGACCTTCCGAAGGAGACTCCGGGGTTTTATGGGTGTGTGTGTGTTTGTGTGGTGTGTTTTTTTTCCCCTTCCCCTTCGAGACCCTTACTTCTGAGTAAACCTCTGGAAGGTTTCCCCAGGTAATGGCGGCTGAAGAAGGAAGCAAAAAGACTAAAAAGATTGGTTCTTGCAATAAAAAAAGACTTCTTTGCAGGAAAAGCTGGGATCGGGGGGGTGGGAAATGTTGTCTTGGGACTTACGATGAGCTCCTTCCAATATTTCAGATATTTCTTTATTAAATTTATACGTCATCCATCTTAATTCACGATTCGTCTTAATTCACTTAATTCTCACAGTGCTGTCTAATGTCTATGTATGTAATATGGCTGCAGTTTTATTATGTATATTTACCCATGTATTGTGGCTGCAGTATTGTTACCATCATCATCATCATCATCATCATTATTATTATTATGGATCATCACAGTCAGCCAGATGTTCAGACTGGATTTGGCATTTTGTCTACCTATCGAGTCCTTTCCCAGGACCTGGGATAGGCAGATGTATTATTATTATTATTATTATTATTTATTATTTATTATTATTATTATTATTTACCCATGTTGTATGGGTAAGCAAAACTGGAGTCACTGCCTGGGCCTTTGAGATCCAGATGACATCTAGCCATTTCATATTAATATATTTCACTTAATGTGTCTAATATTAATGTCCACTATTAGCTGTATTATATTGGTAAGCTTGTAAGTGGCTGTGAGTTTTAACAATTCTCAAGAGTATCCGATGTGTATGAAATCTTAAAAACAGATCCCAGGAAGGATAAGTAGGAAAGACTGGTTTAGATTTCAGTGGCTTCAGTTTAATTGTCTGGGGATACAACAAATAAAGGTAGCTTTGAACAGACTTCAAAGAAGGGAAGCTGGTTTGGCATTTGGGAATCTGAAAAACAGGTTTAGCTGGAGTTATCAGCAAGTCCTTCTTCTCATACCAATCTTTTTCAATTCCTAAGTGCTTTGGATTTCATTTTAGTGAAATGCAATAGAAATGTGAATGCATACTTATGTACAACTTATGAAAGCCGCTGTGCTTTTTTCCAGGATCAGAGAGCAACCGATACAGTTGCTTTCAAGAGTTGCAAACAGGTATTACAGTCATGCCTCTGTGTGCCCCTGTGTTGTTATCAACAGAATTGCAGATATTTTACTAATTTCAAAATAATGTCAAGGGGGTTGCAATCTAATAATGTATGTATATTTGTTTAGTGCAGTGCTACCTTATGATTACAAAGCTGGAATTGTCTTTAACAGTGCTTAATTTAAAAGGATTTCCTGTTAGTGATTGATACAATTTGAGGTTTAGCATAGAAATTGACTCCCTAAAATTTAACCGCTTAAGTCTGAAGAGTCATTTTACACCAGTTTTGCAGCAGAGTCATATCAATTCTGCATTGTTTCCCTTTTCGGCCTTAGTTTAAAACTGCAGGTCACAAAGAATTTGGGGGCTAAATTTGAACTGCGGCCCACACTAATATTAATCTGCCCAGGTTCTGCAATCTGCTTCAGAAGCCCTGCTGCCTTGGAGTCAATCAACTCAATGAATAAATTCAAAAGAAGAAAAAGTGGAGTAAAGTCATGCTTGCATAACATTTATTAGATTTAAGAACATGGAAAAGTTTAAAAAATAAAACATTGTATGAATTAGTGAGAGAAGAAGGGATAGTTTGGAAGGAAAGAAAGGAGTGGAGAGGAATAATTTATTTATTCAATGTTTATTAAATGTCTGGCATCTCACCGATACAGCAACTCTGGGTAGCTTACAATACAAGTAGACTTCGACTTACAACAGTTCATTTAGTGATAGTCATAGTTACAGTGCCACTGAAGAAACTGACTTATGACCTTTTTTCACACTTACGACCGCTGCACCATCCCCGTGGTCACGTGATCAAAATTTGCATGCTTGGCAACTGACTCACATTTATGACGGTCGCAGGGTCCCCGGGGGTCACGTGATCCTCTTTTGCGACCTTCTGACAAGCAAAGTCAATGGGGAAGCCAGGTTCACTTAACAATGGTGTTACTAACTTAACTGCAGTGATTCACTTAACAACTGTGGCAAGAAAGGTCGTAAAATGGGGCAAAATCCACTTAACAAATGTTTCACTTAGCAACAGAAACTTTGGGCTCATTTGTGGTTGTAAGTTGAGGACTATCTGTATAATAGAAAAACTAGAAGTAACATTAAGCTATTAAAACAGTAATATAGATTGACAATAGATGAAGCAATCATTCTTTTGCCCCTTATGTTTAATGTCTTTGCTTGCCTTCACTGTGTGTAAGGTTGCTCTTCCCAAAATGAAATAAATGTGATAAACAGATACCACACTAGAAATCTGGTACATTATATACGCACTCCTGATTTATTCCCTCAGTGTCAGTTAGGACTATTATATCTACAGTATAACCAATTAGTGCATTTTAAAAAACCCATTCCTGGCTCTTTTAACAGTCTAGAATTGGACAGATAAACCTTTTCTTAAGGGAACATTTTAATTTTTTTTACACCTCTGGGGGCAGCCCAGGGCAGCCTTGAATCATCACCCAGAAGCAAGTCTGAAAATATCCGGCTTTTAATTCCGTCAACTTTGCAATCAAACTTTGGCAGCACAACCCGAATTATCCCTTTGCTGCAGAAAAGGAGCTGGAAAATGCAGGCAGCTTGTAGGTGTGGTGCAGTGACTGTGGCGTTTGCACCGGCACCAGGGTCCTGCAAGTTCATTGGGGGACTTTGACTTTGGGGTAGTCCTCTCTCTCTCACCCCAAGCACACCACATAATTTTCTGTTTTGGGGGGAAAAAAGAGGAAGAAAGGTCCTATCTACCTCCTCCAAACTTGGAAACAAAAATGGGAAATCAATCTAACCAAATCATTTTGGACGTGCAACTGAGGACTGTTACAAATCCAGAGCTCCCTGATCTGGGTCCTTGGTGCTCTCTGAGCTTGGTTGCTTTCTTGCAGACGTTTCATAACCCAAACTAGGTAACATCATCAGTGCTAGTAAGCATTGGGGTTTTCTCTCAGTTTATATTATAAACTGTATGTTATAAACTGAGAGCAAGCTCCACTCCTTACTAGTACAATATAAACTGAGGGCAAACCCCGCTCCTTACTACAACTGATGATGTTACCTACTTGGTAATGAAACATCTGCAACCAAGCTCAGAGACCATAAAAGGACCCCACAGTTGTCCTCCTCCTCCCCCCAAACCCCCACTGCCTAGTCCAGGGATAGGCAACCTTGGCTGTTTTTATGACTGG